>NC_060270.1:2391218-2691218 GCF_021613505.1 Equus quagga | reverse complement strand
GCACCTGACTGAAAATATGGTAAAGGACACCAGAAGAACACACTGTACGTGCCCTTTATTCGGCACGTAGGACGCAAACCCAAAATAAGGAGTTGAAGTCATAACCCATAGCATAACCCTTTCCTGTTTTTTACAAAAAATACTAATAAAGTAGATGGATTCTTAGTAACCCACATTTTAAGAATAAGTACGTGTTGCAAAATTAAATCAGCAGAAGGACTAAAGGAGGAATTTTGTTTACATAATTGCTAATTTACTTCCTTGAACACTTAGGCCCTCAGACTAGGTTCACATGCTGCTTTGGTGTCTATTTCCACAAAGTGGAAAGACTATTGTATAATTTCTTTTAAGAATGACCTTCTTTATATTTCACAGAGCTTAATTAACACACGAAAGTTATAAATTCCCATCTCCACAGCACAAGTGTGTACATAGTAGGTGCTTAGATGTCTGACTGACAGTAATTAAAAAATGATAGCTAAAACCTTCCTTTTTTGAAGAAAAGACTAGATAACATATGGTAATAACATGTTACTTCTCTCATTGACAAAATCATTTTTTAAAACCACATTAGTTGCATGTTTTACCAACCTTTTAGGAATCTTTAAAAATATATTAGTTCAATTAATTCATTAGCACTTATTCTCTATATTAATGAGGTTTTTTTTTTCACTTTTGCCATATTCTATTTATTAGAAGTGAATAACTAAGTCCAGCCCACTCAAGAGGAGGGCATTATGCAAGGGCATCAATACCGGGGGTGGGCGTCATCTGGGTATTAGAGGCTGCCTACCACAAAGGCACAGAACAACGTGGGCCAACTTTACAATATAGAAGAATATGGCAGGTTTCCTCGGTTGAATAGTTCTTTTTAAATATTCTTTAATTATTTTTTTCTTTTCTTAAATGGCTAAAAGATTTTTTTCATTTTTTAAACATTATTTTTTATTGCAGTAACATTGAAGTTTTAATCAGATATAATTTTTATTGGGTGGGATATAAGCAATTGCTTAATAATAGAGGTAAGAAAACTGAAGCCCAGAGAAGTTAAACAACTTGCCCAAGCTCACACAGGACTATCACGAGAATTCAGGCTTCTAGATTTTTGTTTCATTTCTCCTTCCTATGCTATAACTCAGAGTAAATAATTACCAATATTCTAAAATATTAAATCAATCAGTCCCTTTATATCCCTTAAGTTCAGTAAAGCTTGAGTGTTATTTTGATCACTATAAAAATAATATCTATTAATCTAATCAGTTGTAAGCAGCAAACTGAATCAAAGAAAGAATACACTGAAAAGCAAATCACTTACTTCTCTACCTTAATAATCTATTAAACTTGAGAATTTTAAGGCTTCCACAGAAGTAGATCTTTTTCTGGGAATCAAGTATGCAGTATACTATGTGCAAATTTATATCCAGAATAATAACTTCCTCATAAAAACGACATATCTACTGAGAATATCTGAAGCCAAAATGCTGTTGTTGAGTCAGAAAGAAACCAGCCACAGCACTAAAGAGGCTTTTTAAGAAAACTAAATGTAGATAGAAACAAATAGTTATGATGTTCAGTTTTCAGTAAGAAATTTATTAAACTTTGGAGTTAGATTTCAGTCACTATGATTTAATCAAGATATTTCAGGCAATCTATTTCAACATTGAGTTTTAGCTCATAATATGTGCAGAGATGAGTTAAATAGTAGCATCTTATCCAATGAATAATGTACCAAAGATTTTTTATTAGGTCCTCACCAAATTTCCTAATCTTCAAAATAGCACTGATATCATGGGAATTAATGTGTGCTCTAAAATGTCACATTTTCTCATTGAAAATTACTCAATAACAAATTGTAAGGAATGGATGTTGTAGAAAACATTAGCTTTTTGAAGATAAAGAAGATGGCATTTAAAAAGAAAACACTGTTTACTTAGCAACTGCTGTATTTGGAAAATATATAATATAATTTTAAAACCAGAGCATATATTTTCCCAGTTGCCAGGTTGCAAGCAACTTATCAAGATCATGTATTCAAAGTTCAGATGGGGGAGATTAGGTAGTTGGGTGCTTTCTGAAAATCAGAAACCTTGTTATAGAAAACTGTGTTGTTGGACTTAAATAATTGCTTAGTAAACTGCCAGTTTAACTAATATTTCTTTTTCACACTGTGATTACATATTTATGAATTTTGCTTGAATTAAAATCTTAATTGGATAGCAGAATATTAAATTGTGACACTTTGAAAAATGCATATTCCTGTGTAATTGTTTCTTAAACCTGTGTACTAGGAATCCTAAATAGTCCTCTGTGGAGAATAATAAATATCAATATATAAGTCATTTGAAAATAAGAGTGTATAATGTGATGCTATATTGTACTGGGAGTGAAATGCTGTGAGTGATGGGCTGGGATGATTATGAAACATTATGAACCTCCTCCTCATCATCACCAGTCACTATTTATTTAATAGGAAACTATCCTCCAGCAGTATGCTCAGTGCTGCAAATTCATCACCAAGTTTATCTGCACAATAGCCTTAATAGGTTAGTACTGTTATTGTTCCTAGTTTAGGTGGTTGCACTACTTGCCTTAAGCCCACACATCGTGTACACAGTAGAACTGGCAATCCAGCCCCGACTTGTCAGGCTCCAGACCCACACTACTGCTAGTATTTCACACCACCACTGTCACTAACAGAACTGGCTAGACCCAGCTCTTCTGTGCAGCCTAGAACAATCACAGCCTTGCTTGACTACTTTGGTTTCATGTCTGTAAAAATGAGAATGATGAATTACATATCCTTATTACAATATTTCAGAGCAATTTTACTTTGATATTGTGTTATCCATAAAGGCTACAATGAAATATTGGGAAGAACAAGATTTGCCATGTGGAAAAAAGAGGAACACTTAAGACCTATGCCCCAGGCCTTGGTCTGGACAGAGTAACTCCTGCCTTCTTATCATATTAGTGCCAGTCGATCACAGAGCTCTGACTTGATCTCAGGGTAAAGCCCAAAGCCAGTAATTTTGTCAACAAGAGGCTCTAGAAATGGCTCCAGCATCTGTCTCCAGATCCATCTCTTACCAGTCTCTAACCACGCTGAATCTCCAGATCCATCTCTTACCAGTCTCTAACCACGCTGAGTTTCTTCAGTTCCTTCAATGCACCAAACTCTCTCTCATGGTCAAGTCCTATTCAATCCTCCTATGTAAACATCACATCATTTGGGAAGCTTTTTTCTGGTTTTCTAGATTTGGTTAGGTCCACAGACATATGTTTCCATAGAGGCTTGTACTACCACTACTTGCAAATTTCCAGCATGTTTTACTGAAGTTACTTTTTTCGCAATCTGTCTTTTGATTAGACTGCAAATTCCATGAGGGCAGGGACTTTATTCACTACAGTATTTACAGTGAGTTAAATGATGACATCCCGTCTACCTCCTCCCCTCACTCCCAAACAAAAAAAGAATTTGCAGATATAATTAAGTTAAGGATCTCACTCATCCTCGATTAACCAGGTGGGCCCAAACCCAATGACAAGCATCCTTATAAGAGACAGAAGAGAAGACAAAGAGGAGAAGGCCATGGGAAGACAGAGGCAGAGGCTGGAGTGATGCAGCCACAAGCCAGGGGATGCCTGGCCTGGAGCCACCAGAATCTGGAAGGGGCGAGGAAGGATTTTCCCAGAGCCTTAGGGGATGGTGTGCTTCTGGCCTCCATAACCGTGAGAGAACAAATTTCTGTTGTTTTAAGCACCTAGTGTATGATAATTTGTTATAGCAGCCTTAGGAAACTAATGCAGTAGTAGACCAATAAATACCTGTTTGACTGAATGGATTGAACGACTGTGTGCTTTGGATGATTCTGGTGAGAAAAGGTCAGAATAACCCAGAAGTAGTCTACATCCTCACCTTCACTAGATAAGTGAAGAAGATTTACCCTGAAGGTCACTGTACTATATGTGTGAAATCAGTTTGCCCAACACTGTTTTATCAGAAGAATCCAATTATTCTGTATTCTTGGAGAGAACGCTTCCTGAAAGGCGGGGGCTCCAGGAAAGAGCAGACTTCTACATTTAACCAAGTTCAGTAAATTAAGCTTAGAAGTTTGAAGCTGCAGTTAAGAACTTACTGGTTCATTCAAAAAAGCATTTATTGAACATATATTACATGGCAGGCAAGTGACAGACACCGGGGATACAGTGGTGAACAGCAAAAACAGCTCCTGCCCTCCTGTATGTACAGAATAGTGAGGAAGATGGACATGGAGCAAATAATTACAAGTGGAGGAACTGTTAGAAAAGGGAGACTGTTGGGCATCTGGAAGAGAAGAAACAATTCCTGGCAGAGTCAGCTGAGTGGGAGTTTGGAAACATGGTGTGTTGGAAGGAGGAGGAGCTGTTCCTTGGTTAGAGGCCTCAAAGACTTGATTAACTGAAACAGACACTTAGACAAACAAATAAACCATAAAATCATCTACCAAACGGATTCCATAAAAATACAGCTACAAATTCCTCTGTTATGAAAGCTTGTCTAGAGTACCATCTATTCACTTTTTCAATCCTGTGAAGAAGCTTATTTCTAATTAGTTCTGTAGGAGAAAATGTATACATGTATATGATTTACTCACCTAAGTGACACCATGGAGAGCAAACCTGTCCTTAAAAAGAAACAATGAAATCCATGGTAAGAAACGAAGTTTACTTGTGACCACCTGATTGGAAATGTTCTTTTGCTTAATGGAATGAAGTTATAGTCTCAGAAAAAGATATATATATTAAAATGATAAATTTTCATTCTGTGGTTTGGCAAGAAGCGTACTTCCTTAAGAGGAGGCAATTATCCAAAAAGAGTTGCAAAATTGTTACCAAGGAAGGATTTAGCACCTAGCCAATGCTTGGCATAAGTCCAGGGGACATTATTAAGTGAGGTTTGCTTTAGCTGTTTTTATTTAAAGAGAAAAAACTGAAGTTCTTTACTTGGAATCCAAATACTTTTAAAAACTAGATTGCAAAAAAAAATAGATTTCATGTTTTTAGGAAAGTATGAGAGAAAAGCAATTTGGCTATTTTTAACCAAAGAATTTTCTTCTATAGAGGCATATGATTTTGTCTCTCTGTAATCAAGATTATTCTAGTTTATATTTACATTTCAAAGTAAAATCTGTTATTTGTATTCTATGGTATTTACTGTGGAATAGCTTTTTAAAGTTAACTCTTCTCTGTTATGATCATCTTTTTAAAGTTATTGAAGACAGCAGTTACATGATTTTTTTGGGGGGGATAAAATATTTCTCAAAATGCTGCTCAGTGAAATAAATGGTGGTATATACTTGTTTCATATCCAAGTTTTATTTATAACTCCCAATTCTTCATGAAATCTCAAATGATATTATCTCATCATTTCACCAAAATGATCTTTTTTTAAGCACAGCAGAAATCTCAACACTGTAATGGATTGATAGTACCCAGTAAATTAATCTGAAGGTTTATTGACAACCAATACAGGAAATCCTTGGGTTTTTTTTTTTTTTCAGGAAATAAAAATTTCCCTCTCAGGTCCTATCTTGCAGGCAGGGTTGGTCTAACCTTATGAAATGAGGCACTTCTACAACGACCTAGCAGTGTACAACAGAGACCAGGCGCTGTAGAGTCTCAGCACTGCAGGGTCATGTGCAGGCGAGAGCTGAGACGTGAATGACAGCTGAGGAAATGCTTTCCCAGATGGACACAGTCTCGCAAGTTTGTAGATGACGTTGTTCTCTTGGCCACCTGGACTTAGCACATGAGGTCACATTTATCTTTCCCCATAACACAGGTCCAGAGTCAAACCTTTATCATGTCTTAGATTATTTTGTCTTTATTACCACTGGCACAGCCTCATTTCTGGCTTCAGCCTCCCACGATTAGCTAATTTTATAGTTTTCTATTAGGTTGCCTTTCCACAGTGTCTCTTCCTGATCCATCCCACATCATGTAACCAGATAACTACTCTTCAAAATAATAAGTAAACATACTCAGAGTCTCCCCCATGGCCTACAGGGTAAAATCAGCCCCTCCCAGTGGGTACAGCACCCCCAGAGACCCAGCCCAACCCTCTGAATCAGCCCTCACACCACGCTCTCCTTTGCTTTCCAGGTGCTCATCAACCTGTCATTCCCACATTTTAAGTATTTCTTAGATTCCTCCCCATTTTCTTCTTTCCCAACAGCTATTTTCTTAGTTCAGATAATCATCTTATCATATGTATTTGAATTTGGCGAGATGGCAACTTCAATTATGTGGAATGCAGTGGAGCAACGGCTAAAGGAGGAGAACAGAGCGTCAAGGAGACATCTGACAGAGGTTCCCGTCCTGAAGAAAGCACAGTTTACTCCATAGAACAGCTTCGAGGCCTTGCATTCTTACCTCAGACCTGTTTTTTGATTTCCACGTTCACAAAACAATATGTACAGCAGAAGTAAATTAAGCAAGTTAAGGCTAGGGGTGAGATCTCTAAACAGAGAGAGTTGACTGCAAGCACACACTGACAGAAGAACTGGGAAAACTAAGAATCTCACGTAAAATTCCAAAATGCACGCTACTAGGAGCCAGGAATGTAGGATCAAACAGCCCTGTGAAATTCAAGGAGCACCGAAGGACCCACCATGTTATAACTCAACACTGACATGATCGTCCAATGTAAATGAAAAATGCTGCAATATGTCCAAGACATTTTACTTAAAAGGACAGGAGTTTGTAGATGCATAATTAGAAAATATTTCTCTTCAAAATATTTAAAAATTATAAAAATAATACTTATAAGGCAAAACCTCTGAATACTTCAACTATCAAAACTGATTCATTTTCGAGGATTTCAGTTTTTTGGCACATTTCAACTATGCTATAAGCTTCCTGAGGGCATAAGTAATAGCTTTCAACTTTCTCTATCACATGGCATTAGCACAGTGCATTCTACAGTATGGAGATGAATAACTGTATATTTTCACGAAGAGAGAGAGAACACATTCTAGATATAAGCATTAAACGCCCCGGCTAAAGAAGAGTTCTCATGTATGAGTACGGCAATGATAATGCTTCAAAACGTTCTAGTTACATAAATGATCCCTTACACATTTGTATTTGGGTATTTAATATGTTCAGAGACAAATGAATAGAAAATAGTGTGAGTTAAACTTCTTTGTTCAAATGTCTCTGCTGAGGCTTTGAATGGAGCAGACACCCACAGGTAGAAATGCTGGCATGGTATTGCGTTAACGTGTTTCTTTCACATTCATTCAATATTTCATGCCATCTATGAACAGGAAAAATACCTCTTAAGATTGGAAAAAAACAAATGAGAGAAAGTCAAGAGACTGTGTTCCGCTCACTTAGGCAAATCACTGAGTTCTCAGTGGATGGAAACAAGCCCCATGGGTCACTTCTTCTGAAGTGGAGACCCTTAGCTGGAATTGCGCTTTTTCAGAAAGTGATTTCACAGCTGCCTCTCCTCCACTGCTCTGCCACTTCTCCGGAAAGAGAGCAACACAGTACATCAAACTGTGGCTACATTGGGACACAGAAGATTTCAAGATTCACTCTTCTTGATAACCTTAATTTACTTGTCAGATAAAAATGCCACATGACACAGGAATAATTGGAAAATGTGAGTTTGGTACAACTTGATGGAGAGGCAGAGCAGACACAGGTAGTGCGGCAGGATAAAACACCATCTTCTTTTTTCCTTTAAGAGATTCTTGGGTGTGTTAATAACAGTCAGGATGCCTTGCTGCACGAAGGCTTCATGTGACAAATACCAAAGAACAAAGAAAAGAGAGTGAGCATTTAAACACCTGGAACTACTGTTTACATTCTAAATGTCAAAGATTTAATTTGTAATTGTCTATATTTCATATTGTTACTGGCAGTTGAGAAAGGTCTTTGATAATATTTTTTGCAATTGAAATACTTATGTTTTCATACATACATATTTCATCCTCTTTTTTTTCTTTCTGGATCTAGTGTAGAATAGAATTTCCTTACAAATTTCACAAATTCCCTAGATCACTCATCTGGAACCAATAGTGTTCTATTTCAAATACTATTCAACACGTACCATAATATTAATAGTGAGTATTTGCATATTGGGAAGTATGTATATGCACTTGAGGTTATAGCTTCTTAATATAACAATTAGTGTGGTTTGAGGTAAACAGCTTTATAATATATAGCCATTGGAGATCACAAATTTCATAGGCTTATAAACTCAAAGATGCATTTAGAATCTATTTTTCAGAGAAAAAAAATTGAAGAAAATAATTCTGATAAAAAAACACACATTGATTATTCAGAAAAAGTTGTGGAAAGTTTCTTGAGGAAATTCTCATTCTTTGATTCATTACAGTAGTCCCCTCATCTAGACCCCTGGTGGATGCCCAAAATCACGGATAGTATCGAATCCTATATATACTATGTTTTTTCCTGTACATATATATTTGAGTTGCAACAGCAAAACTAGCACAAATTTCTTTTTCCTTCTTCAAAATTTCATGGATAGAAGATTTGTTCTTATCATAGATCTTAGCAACCTCAGCATAAGACTTTTTTTCTTTCCCCATTAAGTCGAGAACTTATACCTTTTCACTTAAAGGAAGCACTTTACAGCTTCTCTTTGGCGTATCTGAATTGCCAGCATCACCATTCTTGCGCTTTGGGCCATTATGAAGTACAAGGATGACTTGAACACAAGCACTGCAATACCGCGAGAGCCGATCTGATAACCAAGAGGCTACTAAGTGACTAATGGGTGGGTGGCGTGGATCCGCTGGACAAGGGATGAGTCATGTCCCAAGCAGGATGGAGCAGGATGGTGTGAGATTTCATAATGCTACTCAGAACGGAGCAGAACTTGAAACTCATGAATTGTTTATTTTTGGAATTTTACATTTAATATTTTCGGACTTCGGTTAACTGTGGGTAACTGAAACCATGGAAAGTGAAATGGTGGATAAGGGAGGACTCATGTATTCATTCAAAAACAACAAAGACATTAACCATTTAGAATGTGCTATACACTGTGATATAGGGATTGGGGAGACAAAGCAAACTCCCGCTTGGTTTCCTGTCCTCCAGTAGATTCTCTTTAGTGAGGGCAGTAAGTAGTGAACCTTAATTGTAATAAAGTAAATTGTTGCTAAAGTGGAGGTATGTTCAAGGGTCAGGAGGGAAGAGGAGGAGAGTGATAACCTCTGAAGGCAGAAGTGGAGGACGTTTATAAAGGAGGTGATTCCTGAAGCTAAGTCTGGAATGGTTGGGAGTTCACAGGTCACCGAGGTGACCATTGGATATTGGGACATTCTAGTTTGAAGAAGCAACATGACAAATATGCACACATAAAACAGCTCAACATCTTCAGTCGTTTCTATGTACTTTGAGATGTCAGAGACACAGGTCAAGAGGCAGAACAGGAAGCTGGAGAGAGGTGAGGGATGGATTACGACAAATTAAGATGACATCAGTCAGGATGCTTGTGCTTTTCTCGAGTTACCATTCACACTCAGGTTTATGAGTAGAGGAGATGGAAATGTGATTTTGCACTGAATTACAATTTTTACTGAAGATATAAACTCTTTCAAATATGTGGGAAGAAACTGCCTGAAGATAAACCCAACAGAGAAGAAAGCAGAACTGAGACTGAGGCAGCATCGAGGACACGGCTGGAGAGCCTGGATTGGCCTGAATGCCACACCACTCCTTGACTTTTCAATAAAGGCAATAAAGCTTTTCATTACCCAGCTGGGTTTTTGTCACTTGATATTGAGAGTCCTATTTCATATAATGAACCAAAGAGGAAAGAATTTGACTATGTTTATCCATATGCATATCCTAATATGAGGGGAGGGGAGAGCAAGCGGGTTTTTATATTTCTAAATGCATAACTTCTCATTGTTTATTATGTTGCCTGAGCAGGATGTTTTCTATTACCATTTCGTATTTAAAAAAAAATGATATTGAACACAGCCTTCTGAGTCTGTCTGCCCCCACAATTGGATGGATAAGATTGGAAGAATAAGGTGAAAAGGGGTGGGGGGTTACTTTTATAAAATTGTGAGTAGAGATTCTTTTTTCTTTCTTCTTTTTGGTGGGGGGGGGTGAGGAAGATTTGCCCTGGGCCAACATCTGTTGCCAATCCTCCTCTTTTTACTTGAGGAAGATTCGCCCTGAGCCAACATCCCTACCAATCCTCTGCCATCTGCATGTGGGACGCTGCCACAGCACTGCTCAATGAGAAGTATGTAGGTCAGCGCCAGGATCCGAACCTGCGAACCCTGGGCCGCCAAAGTAGAGTGCTCCAACCCAACCACCACGCCACTGGGCTAGCCCCTCCATTTGTTTTTCTTTAATAGACTGATATGTTAGGGGGAAATCAGGCCTGTCTATCCTATATTTAATGGCTCTCATATTGATTTAATAAAAACTGCATGGATGTAAAAGCAAACAAACAAACAAACCAAAAATAAAAACATGGACAGACATTTTTGGCTAGTTTAGCAAGACAACCTATTAAAATCAGATAGTAGAAGAATCTGCCCAATTTAAATCCATCTAATTATAAACTCATTACCACCAAATCTAGAGCTAAACAAATTCCCGTGGAAGACTGTTACTTAATTTTCTCAGTTAATAACAGAGCAGACTCGATGGCACAGGTGTCCCTCACATGGCTTCAGTACAAGTATTTACGGAAGCGTGGAATCCACCGATGTTGGGTGGGGGTGCAATTTCTCTTAGCTTCCTGGACCCAAGCACAGTAATTTAGACATTAGGCATCTGACAGGGACCTGCTACTCTTTATGCCAAAACTTAATTAATCATACTCTGGAGGTGAGTAAGTTGTAGGGGAAGTTTTTGGATCACTGTTTGAAACTGTTTGAAGTCTGTTCTGAGTCACACCAAACTGTTTACCTCAGCCTCTAACCAATCACTACAATGGGTTCTGGAAAGATTCAGAGAGAGCCTACTCTATTTTCAAAAGGGCCAACCTTACAGTCCTACAAAACTATGGCTGGATCAACTTTCTCAGGGTCCCCTCAGATATTTATGTTATGCTTTCCCTTAAACCACGTGTGAGGTCTCCAAGTTAAATATTTTGTATCGGAAACAAGATGGCTTTAGACAAGATTACTCTACTATTTACTACTATTGTTTTCAAGAAAATAAGATTGTTTGCTTCGCCCATTGATCTTTCACTAAATTTTGACTTCATAACCTAGGGAATCAAGTTAACTAAAAACTGAGGCTCAGTATTACGATTCCGAAAACGTGGGAGCAAACACTACTCAAGGTGAACTAAGGGGGAAGTCTCCTGACACACCCATTCACTATTTCATGCAATATAAATCAGTACTGTACTCATTTATTCGTCTTTTGAACTGATGTCTTCACACCACGATCCTGACTATAGACAAGCTGGGTACGTTTCTCTGTGGCTGCTACAAAGAGAAGCTTCTTCCCACACGGCGGTGATATGGGCTTAACTCTCAACGACTGTAAGTGATTTCTGGACACGAGTAATTATGCCATCCTACTGCCGGAAAGAACTGCTGGTCGTCAACTTTATCAAAACTAAAAAATCAGACAAAGGGCAGACAAAAAGGCAGTTGATCAAAACCCTACCAACAAGATCGCCCATTCCATCTTGCACAAGCACACTTTTTCCACAGCTCCTCCTGGAGAGCAGGTGGCAGAACCAGGCAGCTGAATATAGACCTTCTTCTCTGGGAGCACTGCTCCTCGGGTTTCTGTTTGATGACTTGGAACACCTGCTCTAAAAATTTTCCAGGCCAGAACCATCTTTTTTTCAGTCTCCTGTGGTGTGAAACTCTGGGCTTTCCACCTAGAAGAGGCTTACTTGTAGGAGCAAATTCAAACCTGCTTCCTAAGGACAATCTTTCCTTTGCCTGAAGCCCAGTTCAGCGCAAATGTGGGAGGTTTTATTTCGCATGGGCAAAAATGTTGGTTGGGCGCCTCAGCTTCAATAGCAGAAAGATTCCTGTATCTTTTCTCCTCATTTTTAAAGCATTTGCACCATCCCCTGATACAAAAATAGAGAATTCACATTCTAATCCCTCATTAAAGACTAACCTTAAAATTCTCAGGAAGCATCTTTGGGGTATCTCTTCAGCACTGTCTCTGAGAACTGCCTCCATCCCTAGGGAGGGGCCTCTCTCTGTCTCTAGCTCCCAGTCTCAGGAAACGGATGAGGGATGGAGATCTGGCTCTAACTGGGCCAGCCACATTCTCTCTTCCAGGAATTTGCAATTAGGATTCAGCGTAGTTTGGCGATTTTGATGCATGGTAGAAATGAAGGGGAAATGTGAATTTGCAAGCCATGGGGCAGATAGATAGCCTCTTCTAAATGAACACAGATGCAGGTAGGACTCTTTGCAGAAACAGAGATGTGCACCAAGCAAAAGGCTGGCTGCCTTTCAATTCCAGAGCTTTCTGATTTTTTGGTTCAGTCCTTCTGAAGGCTAGGTTTACTCCCCATGTTTCCTCTGTGGTCCCGTCTGGGAGATTCTTCTCTCTCTTTGTGCTTAACCTAGCTCGTGGTATATTTGATACCTGCAATACAAGGGTCTTGGGCTATTCTAATTTTCAGTTCCTCAAAGGACAAAGGACAAAAGATGAAATATTTAGAAAAGAAATTTGGAGGGCGATTCTTTTCCTTTGCTTCCTGAGACCACTTTCTCTTTGGGAGTCCGTATGCATGGAATGTATTAAGTAACTCTCCTTTCCCCCTTCTCTCCCTCCCACCATGGAAACATCACCTTCAATCAGTGACATTTTACCCTGGGTCTGCTTGTATCAAAGGCTGCGGTCAGAAAACACTGTACCAAACAAACAAACTTCTGCATTTGTTGGACAAACTCCGCTTGAGGCCGTTAACCTCACTGCCCTCTGTATCTCTCTCCTACAGTGCTTGTGCTTCCCGTCACGAGAGGGTGACCACTTCCCTGGTGTCCGGCTGCTGCCAGAAGTCTCCGGGGCAGACATGGCGCACACGTGGTGCATCTCTACGAACAATGATCAAAAGGAGACTTTGCTCCCTCTTGTTTTTATGGATCTAATTTTCTACTTCTAGATCTAATTTATTAAACATTTCATATATACTTTTTCAACTGCCTCAAATGTTTTTAGGGAGAAGAGAAATGCAAGTAAAAAATCAACATTCCTCTGTTTAGTTAATCAAGTTTTCTGAGAAAGCATTCCTATAAAAATTAAGGGTAATTTAGATGTTAGCATATATGTGGGAAAAGTCATGCTACTGACTGCTTGAAGCATTCAGCTTTCTTCCTAGAACATGAAATATAACTATCCTTGTAATTTTCTCTCATCTCTATAATGACACTAATCACTTAGATTAGTTATATATATGTTTGGGCATTTTCTGTTAAACAAAATTCTTGATTAAATAGTTCTGGATGACTAGCAAAAAAGAGTATAGAGGTCACTTTTAAAACACACGAGAAGAATTTCTAAATTCTACATACTTATTGCTTGACTAACTCACGTGTTAAGTTCCTTCTTTTCCCAGTAATGGAAAATGGTGATATAGACAGTTTCAGATGCAGAAGATTTTTTGTTTTTAAAACTCATTACATTTCTCATATCTGCTTCTATTAATGATCTCAAGGGTAGGGTAGAGTCTGATCATGAATGATATACTTTTACAGTCCTTAAAAATATTGCGAAATTCAAACAAATAGCAATTGTGAAGGTATATAACTTAAAAAAAAAATCCCCATGGGTGTTACTTGGGTGCCTGGACTGCAAGTTTTTGCTTAACATAGGTTGAAATCTTTCATCCCAGCAGACCTTTAAGCAGGATGAGAGAGAGAAAATGACAAAAAGACAGCTAGGTAGTTATAAAAAGGTGCAGCTCCTAGGATGGATAAATACAAACACTGAGAAGTGGGTCTCCAATGGGCGGGAATTAGCTGTCGACGATTCAGAGGAATTCAAAAGGCATTTCGAGCTGTTACGCAGGACATGACAGAAGAAAGGAGATGTTGCTAAAGGCAATTAGACGCCCAAGTCTCCGTGGGATGTCCCCGCTCACTCTGTCTGCCAGCAGCTTGGATTAATTTGGAAAAGAACGGAGCAGCCCTCTTCCCAGTCATGATGCAAGATAAAAATGTGGTTTTAGAAAGCTCAGATTTTCTCAAACCTGTATCTATTCCATAATTTGAAAAAGTAAAATCCTTCCTCAAACAAGATATTCTGTATTTCTTACTTACAGAAGCAACAGCATAACGAACACCTATTCTGAGACAAAACACAGTTCTCAATGTACAGCTAAGTTTGATCTTCTTTGGGTTGCTTACTCCTGTCCAAGGAAATCAGTCAGATACCCATTTATTTAATTTTTAAAAAATGTATAATGGGGTGGGTGCCTATGGGTACATAAGTCTGATCATTTCTACTTGAAATTTGAAGAGGAGTCCATAAAGGGTACCCTAAGGGAGGTTTCCTGCCAGAATTACATTCTTTTTCTTCCTTTTTTTTTTTTTTTCTTCTTCTTTATGGAGATGAGTGGCAGCTGACTCACAGCACAGGCTCATCAAAAAATCACATTGGCCCCATCGAAGGAGTCTCCGTCAGAAGAAGAGCAGTGAGTATTACCACAATACACGCTTTCAGAGAGCTGACACATGCCCTCCGCAATTCTGAATCCTCACGTGCAATCTTCACAACAGCCATAGGAGACAGTAGTATTATCAGCTCCACTTTACAGATGGAGAAACTGAGGCACAGAGCAGTTAATCAACTTGCCCATAGTCATGCAGAGAGAAGTGGCAGAACCTGAATTGAAGTACAGACTGTCTAGTTCCAGCCAGCCCTGGTGGTCTAGTGGTTAAGGTCTGGCACTCTCACTGCCGTGACCTGGGTTCATTTCCCAATCAGGGAACCACATAACCCATTTGTCGGTTGTCATACTCTGGTGGCTGCAATGGCTGCATGTGGCTGTGATGCTGAAAGCTATGTCACCAGGATTTCAAATACCAGCAGGGTCACCCATGGTAGACGGGTTTCAGTGGAGCTTCCAGACTCAGACAGATTAGGAAGAAGGACCTGGCCACCCACTTCCGAAAAAATCAGCCATGAAAACCCTGTGAACAGGAGCAGAGCATGTCTGATTCAGTGCCAGAGGGTGAGAGGATGGTGCAGAAAGACCGGGCAGGGCTCCACTCCACTGTCCACAGAGGTGCCAGGAGTCAGAATCTACTCGGCACTAACAACAAAGTCCAGTTCCAGAGTCTGAGCTTCTAACCACTATGCTCTATAGTCTCTTGGCACTGAGACCTTTTATGATTTAAGTAGTTAAAAGAAAAGTGGTCCCACCTGTAAATAATTTGATTACCATGGCCTCTGGAGGGGGGGCAGCGGTTCTGGGGCCACAAGGTGATGTTGTTGGAACGGGACTGACCCAGGCCCTGACTTGCCCGCTGCGCTGGCTAAGACCTGCTGTCTCCGAAGTTCCAGTGCGGAGGAGCTTCCTCACCTCAGTCTGCTTCCCTAGTGCTCAAGCCCTGGGAGGGCAACACATCCTGGGGAATCACACTTATCTTTACACGTCACCTATAAAAATTAAATAAAAACTAACACCAAGACCAGCCAACTAATCTCAAGGCTCAGCTAACGGGCATGAAAAATAAACGTCAAATGGAAGAACCAGAGAATGACTTGATTGCTATAGTGGGGTGTCTGTATGTAAGAAGATAATACAGAATATGGTTTTGTTTTTTAAATACAAATTTGAGGTTGTTAGAATGGACTCTCAGGGTTGAAAATTAATACCAACAATATCAATATTAGTAATCACCTCTTATTGAGCTCTCGGCGCAGGAGGACTAGCTGACCTTCTAAGTACTTCACACGGAATCACTGCTACTCAGGAGAACAGTGGAAAGTGGCTGCTATTCATAGCCTCATTTTCCAGATGTAGAAACCGAGGCACAGAGAGATTAAGTGACCTGCTCCAACTCTGTATCTAGAAGTGATAGAGCCAAGATCCGAAGCCAGGGTTCAGTCCAAAGCTTGAGCTTTTAAGCAAAATTCTTCTGCACTAGTTCTCTTTAGCTATTTATCTGTGAAATACCTGCCAAAGTGAATTGCCTGAATCAGTTGCCAGCATGAAAAATTTCCTTGTCCTTCCTGATTATGTGCTTCCCTTTCTTCAGGCCAAGGTGAGGGCCCTCCTCCAGGCAGCTTTAGCCAGCAGCTAGCTCGGGGTAGTAATTAGGATTACAGCCATAGCTAACATTTAATGATCATGGCAGGAGGCAGGCACTCCCTCCCCTCCTCCTCGGGTTTACTCTTCTCCAGAGCACCTCTCATCTGACTCAGATAGGGTTTCCTGGGCACAGGTTCTGCAGTGGAGCTCCCATGCGGCAGGCTTCCTGAGGAGCCACCTCAGCATGGACGCGTGCGGCAGAGGGGGAAACGGAGCAGGCGCCCTGCGTGGCCTACAGACACCTAGCCACCTCAGGGAGTTCTGCAGCAGAGCTGGCCCTTCAGACCCGCCCTGAACACCAGCAGTGGGGGGAAGCTTTGTACCGCTCACTGACCAGTGTGGATCCTGCTCGCCCCGGGAGACGGAACGACTCCGGGGGCGCAGCTTCTTTTGGACGGAGGCAACGTCTGGGGAGGAATTCCGTGAGGAGCCTCAGCAGGCAGCACCCCCGGGAGCTGAGGGAAAAGCGCTGCTCCTGAAGGCGCGATCCGGGCAGCACCCACGCCCCGCGGCACCTGGCATCCCAAACATCTTACTTACTGCTTGTCTACCTTCTCTGTTCTGGGGAACGTCAGCTCTAGGACACAAGGTCTCGTCTGTCTGCTGTGTCCGGGGCTGTGCAACGGCGCTCGGCACAGAGTACAGAGCGCACTCTCACAAGCCTCTGTGGAATGAATCGGTGGACAAACAGATGAACGCATTTCAGTTTTCCAACCAGGAAATGAAAGCTTAAATGGGCTAAATTGCCTTCCTCACCTCCTAAGACCTAGGCAGTGGCAGAGCTTGGTCTGGCCCGAGTCCTTAATCACCTCACTAGCAAGTTTCCCATTTTTAGAGCAAGGGAAGATAATTTAGCCCATTCTCTTTATTTAATTGGGGAGGAATTAATGTCTAGAGTGGAGAACCCTCCTAGGCCAACATACCAAGTCCTACGGGCCTTAATTGAACGTATCATTTTGCCTGTACCATTTGGAACACAACCGAATAGCCTCGCCCGAGATGAGTCGGCGACCTCTTGGCATCTAACTCTGCTTTGCGGCTGTACCACCTTTACTCTAACGTATCTAGATTCATGAAGTTTCCCAGATAACTTAATTTCCAGGACTTCCGCACCAACCAGTTTTCGTGGAGGTCTGGTGTGGGATGGCTCTGTGCCAGCTTCGTCAGGACACCCTGGTGAGCAGTCGTAACTCACTGTGTTCTGAAAGTCCAGAGACCGAATAAGAGCTGTCAAGAAGAAATATGCAGGCTTACCAGCGGGCAGAGAGCAAGCAGTGTCAGAATTTAAACTGATAATTCCCCAGGTTCCAGCACCTTGGTAGGGGAATTCTTAAGGCTAAAATAGTGTCTTGGGAATTCAGAAGTTATGACAGCTATAGGTGTGACAATGAAAAAGATATTTGGAACGTTTTATTTTTAGTGTGAGAAAAATGAAGGTGAGGAAATAATGAGATGTCTTAGCAACGGTTCCAGAGAAGTCAGTTATGGGAAGCTCACTCTGACTGGCTTGCCTGTCTTCAAAACTACAGAAGACTGCAAGAAAAATAAAAAGGCTCTGGGAGGTTTTAGCCTCAGGGGCAAGATAAGGGACAGCACTGCACGCCCCCGCCTACGAGCCAGCCCCTCGCCTGGTATGTCCTGTACCAAGATCGTGGCCCCCATCATTCCTTACCCCCCGTTCTCTGATGAAGCTGCTGGGTCTGTCGCTGGAGTGGGCATCAGACCCAGTGGACAGCTTGTTGAAGCAGAATTTCTGATTCAGTAGGTCTAGGGTGGGTCTGAAAATGCGCATTTCTAAGGTGTTCCCAGGTGTTGCTGGTGCTGCTGGTGCAGGGCCCACATGTTGTGAGCCATGGTTCTAGCCACACTGAAATTCCTTCAGTTACTAGAAAGTTCCATGTTCTTTCATCTCTACACCTGCGCACAGGAGAGAACAGAAACTCCGCAGCCCTATCACCCTACCCTCCTCGAGCTCCACCCCCATCTTCATGGCCAGGTTTTACTGAACGCTAAAGTCTCCTCTCAGGTACCACTTCTTTCTGGAAGCTCTCCTTGATATAAGTTTTTTCGGGGTTTTCCTTGTGCTCCCAGAGCCCCACACATGGCCCTGTGCTGTGCTCCTGCCTGCTTTTCAGAATCTCTCACTGGCTTCTGTGAAGCACGGATCGAGTTTACTCTTTTCACCTTCGTACCCCCATGCCTACCTCTGTCCATTAATATTTTTGGATCTAGTGAATGAATAAATGAGACAATTAAATATTCTTCTGCTTGCTTCCTTTCAAGTACCCTTCGCTTTCTCTCTCATTATGTCACATTTAAGAACAAACTTTATATCAAATTTAGAAATAAATTTTGACTTCAAGGGATAATGGTATATGCAACAATATTGAAAACATTGCCAATTTCATTCCTTCATCTCAGAATGAGACTAGGAAGTGTGTATAAATGCAGAATGCATGTATGTATATATGCACACATATGTACACTAACGTCAGTAAGTAAGGGGCAGTTTATTGTTGACAGAAATGCTGAAACTGTTGAAAAAATTGTTTAGTCTGCTCTTTGGTTTTGTATCCAGCAAATATAAGATAGTTATTTAATTTGAAAATAACTTTAGTGTAAAGCATTTTTTAAAGGATGCTCAGTTTTCCAAAAGCATAAGAGAATATGAAATTCAGTTTGCTGTGAATCAGCTGTTTTCTCTCTGGCAGTAGGAGGCTGCCAGACTCCGCTACTCTGCCCATTTCTACAGGACAGGAATGTGCTCACCCAGGTCATGCTCAGTTTGTGCACACACAGCTAAATCCTTTAAAGGGCTCCTGCTATTTTGCCAAGAATTCTTGTTACTCAGTATAAATTCACTGATCCACTGTTTCCCTTGAAAAGGTAAAGTGTAACGAAAATACTTAAGCTGCTTCTTAACTCTCCCCACAGGCCCAGGTGGAGTTGGCTGGTTCACTTTATAGATGTCTGTCCCCTCAGTACTGTGACTTCACACTGAGATACAGCAGAAACACACACCTTGCACTGGGTTAACACAAATTTAAAAGACATCACCTCAGATAATTTTTAGTTATTTTGATTGCCTACTGGTTCTGTGCAAATAAAAAAATTCAAACCATGTCTTTACATTTTGACACAGACAGATAATATTTAGTATTTATATATTTTATATAAACTACTTTTCACCTGACTTGGACATTTGGACAACTGTTTCATTCAACTCTCAAACTTTTCCAGCTGAAAATGATGGACAACCATGAGGATAGAATTCAGTCAGGAAATAGGAAATAAACCCATAAAAGGCGCCCAGGCCCTGTGCCGTTCATCCTGGCAGCCCACGACTTCCCAACAGCAGCTCCGGCCCAGCACTGGGGGCTGCCACCTTGCTCCTGTAAGAAGCCCGCTTGTGTGTCCCCACTATGCACACTCCACGGTTAGTTGGAAGGCCCCTAGGGCGTCACAACACCCTTCCAGCTCTACACTCCGTCTTGGGCGGAGTACAGGCCCCTGCGCAGACGGGGCTGAGCGAGCAACCACAACTAAGAATGACAAAGGCAGTTCTGATTATCCGCTAACTCATCATCCCATCGCCACTGTCCCTGACGCCTCCTAACAACTGAAAGGTGACATTAAAAAAAGCCACTTCAAAACATAAGGCAATAAGGCTGATTTGTGTCATCTGAAGAGTGGCTCTAAATCTCCAAGCATTACACAGGGAATATATTTTTCACTAAATTTAGAGTAATTTGAAATGTCTGAGGAACATTTTTGCTCTCTAGAAGAATTCAAAGTTGTAAAGTCAAATAGCTTGACAGAAAAATTCAGGCAATTTATATGATGGCTGATGGGGAAAAAAATCCATCTCATCTCAAATCAAGTCAAATTAAAATTAGAGTTTGGGAATGACATAAACAAGGAAATCTGCTGGAAGAGTCTCTAGCGAGTTCAGTGGTGAGCTTCCTGAAGACAGAGAACATATATTATTTATCTTTATTTCTTTTTTATCCAGCTGTATTGAGGTGTAATTGACAAAAATTCTATATATTTATAGTGCACAACGTGGTGTTTTGATATAAGTATACTTTGTGAAATGATTACCACAATCAACCTAATTAACATATCCATTGTAGTTACCGTGTGTGTGTGTGTGTGTGTATGTGTGTGTGTGTGTGTGTGGTGAAAAATTTAAGATCTACTCTCCAAGCTAATTTCCAATATACAATACGGTATTAACTACAGTCACCGTGCTGTACATTATGTCTCCAGAACTTACTCATCCTCCATATCTGAGACTTTTACCCTGTGGCCAGCATCCAGCATGCTGTCTGTTATTAACATATCTGACGAAAATAAACCAGCAAAAGTAAGATACTGAAAATATATGGGTAGGATAATAAAATACATGTAATCTGTTTGAAACAACAGATGTACACCCATTGAGTGTTTACTGGATAAGATCAATTCATTTGATTTTCATAGAATGCCTTCTGTCAGGTATATGCAGAGCAACATCGGAGGTATAAATGAGTGAGAAATGGTTCCTGATCTTCCAGTCAGTGGATGATGGCTTCTATCCCAAAGAAATCATATTTTTGTATATGTTGCTATAAGTTATTGATTTAAACTAATATTCTGCTTTAAGAAATAAATCCACTGCTAATATAAACAAATACATGGACAAAGAAAACAGTTCAGTGGTCACCAGGGGAAGGGGGGTGGAGGGTGGGCACAGGGGGTGAAGGGGAGAACTTACTTTTTTTTTTAAAGATTTTTTTTTTTCCTTTTTCTCCCCAAAGCCCCCCGGTACATAGTTGTATATTCTTTGTTGTGGGTCCTTCTAGTTGTGGCATGTGGGACGCTGCCTCAGCTTGGTTTGATGAGCAGTGCCATGTCCGCGCCCAGGATTTGAACCAATGAAACACTGGGCCGCCTGCAGCGGAGTGTGAGAACTTAACCACTCGGCCACGGGGCCAGCCCTAGAGCACTTATGTTTTGACAGTCAAGAAACAATGTTACAACTGAAATCTCACATTGATGTAAACTATTATGAACTCAATAAAAACATAAAAATAAAAAAAATTAAAAAAAGAAAGAAATCCACTGCTGTTTGTTAGTTTCCTTTTAGATATGAGTCAAATTTTAACACTGCACGTGGATATGCACATTTTACAACTTCTAAGTACCTGTTAATAGTTAACAATTTTCTTTCCAGTCCATTTAGCAAAGTTATGATCTTTAATATTTTTCATATTCAGACCTTCAATCTGTCTTACGGGACATAAGCCTGGTTCCCATTGTTTAAAATCTTTATTTGATCCAGGCAAAACTGAAGCAAAATATCTTTCTGTCAATGCAGTCTTCTTTAAAGGAAACTTCCATTTTCTATGCAAATAGTTACTCTTCATGAGGTCCTTGTCCACTCAAGGCAGTCAGACTAACTGCATTATTTTGCCCCTTTAGAGTCTTATACTTGGTCTATTGTGTGCGTATTAATCCAGAAATCTGTATTAAAACAGGCTTAGCTCTCTGAACTTGATGCACAGTCATTTATAACTAATTATAGTCTCCTGAAAATCTGTGTTTATATTCAAACATGCATTATGCTAAGGAGGAAGATAACTATTTAAGGGACAGTGAAGAACTGGAGGTAAGAAGAAAAAATAATCATGTAGAAAATTAGAAGCAATGACTGAGCTGAACAAGGAAAGCAAAAATATTGAATAGGTAGAAAGGGAATTGAGTCTGGGTTCTGAGCACTAGGATGAAACGGCCTGATGCTGTAACAGCCCATTTCAACACTTACCAGCTGCGGGACCCTAGTGAGTTGCTAAACTTCTTTGTGCTTCAGTTTTCTGATCCATACAATGGGCAAGATAATAGTACCCACTTCAAAGGTTGTAAGTGTCTTATGAGTCAGGAAGAACAGAGTGGTGCTAGCAGGGCCATTAGGACTCAATACATATTACCTGGTGTCATGGAATCTCAATGATGGAAGTTACATGAAACTTCTGTCACAACCTCCTAAAGGAAGCAGGGATTTCCTTCATGCATGCTGAGTAAGTATCCAGCTAGATTCAGCACAAATTCTCATTATGAGGGCCCTTCATTACCTCTTAAGGTAGGCCAATTTATATTCAACAACCTAACTGCTAAAAAACTCTTCTTTCCTACTGATGTTTGCATTTAGATAGCAATGGCTGCCAACAATGAAAGTGTGCTATTGATTGGAGATTATTTCAAATTAAAGTCTTATATACTGGACTTCGTCCTCCTCTGGGTAGACTCATAAATATGAAATCTGCCTCCTGCTTGATTAGTTAACTTTTTATTACTCCACCAGGGTCAGCTGGTCCTCCTTCTGCTTCATGCTTCACCATTAATAATCATCCCCAAATTCCTGGCTACTGTTTAATAATGATGAGCTAATTTCATCCTAAGTAATTGAAGCTGTACAGATTGTGTTTCAATCAATAGACTGGATCAAACATAATGAAGAGTTTTTAAAAAAGAGTTTAAGGAAGAAAATATTTTAAACAACAAAAATGTCATTTTACTCTACCTAAAATGTCCCTAAATTTTAGAATTAACAATTAATTTGTAATTAAAATTGCACATATCGTTTCCACATGACTCAAGCCAGTTACAGTTCGTTACCCAAAATAAGGCACGCAATATTGCTTATCTGTGACAAATGAAAATATCGGATCCTTTCTTTTCACACTGGTAGGCAGCATGCCATTCTTCCACATTTTATTTAGACTTTTGAAAATTACTAATTCCAGTATATGTAATTTCAGTGTAGTTCTTCATTTATTTGATTAAATGTGCATTGGAAACTACGTGCAAGACATTTTATGAGACCAAAGATATATAGACTATAGTTCTTGATCTCAAAGAACTAACAACTCAGCAAAGAATGAAGCCCATGCACAATTAAGTGTTATAGAAAGTCCGAGGAAAGTGATGATTTCTCACTGGACTGATCAAGAACATTTCAGGAGGGGTAGCTTGTGAGCTGTACTGACTATTCGTAATGTGATAGGTTTCTGAATATTCTAGCTGGAAATCATAGAATAAGCTTAGAAACGACAATGATTCAGAAAACTTTATGTATGACGCATCCATCCATTTTCTCAGAGAAGATACTAACTAAGGCAGAGAGGACAGGAATGATGTCAATCTGGGTTAGATTGGAGGGGGACTTGAATACTTGTTGAGAAATTCATATTTTATTCAGTAGGAGATACCCAATGTTTTGGGGTTTTTAAGCATACAAAGTGGAGTAGAGAAAAATTAGTCAAATGAGGATATAAAGAATAGATTAGGGAAGAAGGAACTAGACACACAATCTTGCTCCTTAATTTCCAGGATTATTTCTTATCTATAAATTGTTAAAATTAATCAAATTGCTTAAATATGAAACCATACTAAAAACAGCTAAATCTTATGAATGTTTTCAAAATAATTAAGTGATTAAATTCATTCATTTGTATTTACACAAAACTTTTTGTATAAATGTGTAAGATGTGACATAAGATTCTATTCTGAAATACCCAGTGTGATTCAATAATTTATAGTTTGGTTAGTTAAGCTTGATCCTGAAGACTTTTGTGTGGTTATTTTACATGACATAAATCTGCTTCATTGTTACTACTTTTGGTGAATAATACATTTACAAATGTCAACAGATGTGGCTTTTGTGCTACAAAAGTGCTTTCTATAGCCTGGAGGTGGAAACCTAAATTCACACATTGTTAAAATTTAAGGTTTAATTAATCTTTTCAGGGAAAAGGAACGCACTGCTTGTAAGTGGCAATGTATTAATTCTCCCGGGTCACGTGAATAACCACTAAGGCACTGGAAAAGGTAAACTGCAAATTATGACGTGCGAAATTCCAGTTTTTGTTAAAAAGGCCTTCGAAGTATGAATTCTACTCCCTTTTGATAGCTTCACAGGATCTTTTCAAATATTTAAGGAAAATGTTCAAACTGGCTGCAATCTAGCCAGATTTATTTTGCTTTTAAAAATGCACACATAAAATTATTTTCTGTTACTCTAAAATACATTTGAATATTGGATAAAATCTTGGTGATGTTTTAAATAAAAATAAATGTTTGATTTCCTTATCTTTAAATTATTTTTATTTCTTTTTAAAAAACATAGGTGTAATTTTAATAGAGTATTGTGAAAATTGAATCAAATATGTTTTTTCAAGCAGTTTGTAAGGATATGGATAACATTATTGGATAAATAATAGAAAAGTAGATAACATTTTAATTTTAATTCTCATCTTTTTCTCCATTGAAAAGAAGCACATCTTCTCCAGAAAATAAACTGAGAAGTAATAACAAATATGAGGTGGTTGAAATTTCTTGTTGTTCAACCAAATAAGCCGAAAAGGCCTGTACTTAACGTGTGTGTGTGTGTGTGTGTTTGATACTTTGGGGCATAATATGAATTTTGTTTTAATTTTGAGAAAATTGTTATATTAGGCAGCTTCTACCTAATGCCTATGTATCTTCCTTCTATCTTTCAAGAAGATCCACATGGAATATTTATGTATTTTTATTTTCTTATCACTGACTCTGTAGTTTACTGTAATTTTGTTAAATCCATTCTAAAAAGGTGGGGGGATCAAGTACAGTGCCTAATGAAAAGGCTGGTACACAACAGGCACTCAGGAATGCCATTTGTGGACACAATATTTAGCTATATACGCAGTCCAGGGAGAGATCAGCGGACATACAAAATGTCAGCATTAGAACACAAAAGGAAAGTCTTCTGTGACTATACATGAGTGAGCATCCATCTACCTATTTATCTGCATATCTATCAATCAGTTATCTAGATCTACCAATCCATGTAGCTATCCATCCATCTATCTCTAGCTCCATACACACATATGTAACTTGTTCTATGGACTTAGGGAGAGAGGCACCAGCAGCTCTAGTTAAAATCGGTTCTTTTACAGTGCTGGCAGTCATAACCAGCAACCTTTACATTTGTTAGCCAGTTTCCACTAGCATATTCTGCCTCTGGAAAAAAACCAACCAGTGGCCTTCAGACGCCACCACGTTTGTAGAGCACAGTGGTTGGTTAAGAACATTATGATTCTGAAAAGGAATTAAGTCATATTTTATATTATTGTCTTATTGGTTGTTAGCAAACCAAAAGTTGAACAAAGAAAATAGGTATGGCTAAAGAGAATTAATTGTAAACCACCTCATTTCACTTACCTTAAAAAATGTCAACCAGACTATCAAATGAGTGTGTACGTAATCCCCCCCGCGCACACCCATCTCTGTGTCCGTATTATAAAGTTAGTTAAACAGAATCCACAAGAGGTGACTTGATAACAAAGTTCACATTACAATAGTTCAGACACTGCTCGAGAAACAAAAGCTGTAAAAACTTAAAGATGAGCTAGGAGTGAATGAAGAGGAAAAGACGGAGGCTGTGGACTGAGATTCATACCATTATATTCCTAAATTTATAGCCAGCCTACCCATATCCTACTATGACATTATTCATAGAAATTCTCTTCTGGATATAAACAGCATGCTTTGAAAATGCAATTGAAAGCCAACCAGATAAAAAATGACCCTTTAAATGATTTCCCCTTAGGCTGTAAACTGACTTGAGAGGCAGTCTATGTACCCAAACTCCAGGTTTAGACAAAGAAATTTTTCAAATTCTTCTCAGACATTTTGTCTCCTCAAGAGTCTAATGAAAGTCACTGTCATGGGATTTACAAACTGTAATTCAGAACATGATTTTCGCTGCCTGCTGCTGCCATTGTCACAGGCTTCTAGGGTTCTAATCCCGCTCCTCCATTCAGTGGTTATCAGATTTGGGGGAAGCTACTTAAGCTTCTAAAAACAGATGTATAACCCTGGCAGAATTAAAAAGATGATCAGTGTAAACTGCTCAGCGTGGAGTCTTGCACACGTTACGGGTCACGTTACTCCCTAATTAAAATGCTCCCGTGGACCCTCAGCGTCTGCCTGCACCCCGGTACCCCAACAGCCCAGAAGAGTGCTCCGCTGGGTCCCTGTGGGAGTCCCCGCCTGTGGCTCCCACCATTTTACCTTTCAAGTCTCTTCACTGTGGAAACAACAAACTATTTGCTCTTCTCTAAACTGTTCGCGCGTCTCAGGCCTCAGTGCCTTTGCTATTCCTTAACTCCTCCCCTTTCAAGAACTAGCCCCAGCCTCACCCTCCAGAAGCTTTCTGTGATCCATTCGTGTTGAATTAGGGCCTCTTCTCCACGCTCCCATGGCCACCTTGGCATGTCTTTATGCCAGGACATGTCATCCAATCTTATATTTTTTATTTAAATTTTCATTTTTTCCCATGAACGTAGACTATATATTTTGTGAAAGCAAAGGCTGTAGGTATTATTGTTACGTTTTCATTCCCAGAGCCTCACACGGGATACCGCATATATTAAGTGTCCTGTACTTTTTGTTGAATGAATAAACATTGCACTGGGTCATTGTGAGCATGGACCTTTCTGTTAAGGAATGTCAAAGAACTTATCTTCTATATAACTACGAAGAATTCTAGTCCTGAAAGCATAGTGAGTTGAACTTTAGAGTTAAAACCAAATCAGATTTTTAACATTTAGAGCAGAACTTGTTTTTTAATTAAACCAGATCGCTTCGTCTATAGGTTCCAGGTGAGCACCGATGGCTCAGATTTAGCCCCATGGGTTTGTCTGAGGGCATTTCTAGACTTAATCTGTAATACTCAAAAATGTCATACTTTTAAAAAATCTGGTGGATTTCTTCATCTGTGAAATCAAGAAAGAGACCTGAGACACAGGGATGCAACGCACAGAGCCCGGAGGAGACAGCGACGTGACTCTTTCCTGGACCGCTCTCTAACTGCACTGCATCCTTTGGCTTTGCACCTGTGCTAAGGCTTGATGTGAGGGCGGGTGGAAATCCAGTCAACAGGACACAGAAGGGACACTTGTTTGGATATTTTTATACTGTTTTTGATTATGGAATTATGTTTTGTGATAATCACAGTTTACTCTGAATAATTTCATCTCTAGCTTGAGAAGTCAACAGTCTCCACAGGGTTATAAATGACTATCACTGATTCTAACATCCAGGTTACGAGTGTTCTTTTTAGTTTACTCTCTCTCCCTAAGCTGTGTTCCTTCCTCATTAAATGTCAGTGCTCTTCCACTTTTTAGTTAGATATACTTTAACGGAGAAGTTCTTATGGATCGATATTGTTCATCAACGTCAAAATAACAACAAAACACCCCTTCTGTCACAGAATTTGAAGCCCGAGTAGTTTCAATTTGAGGGAGTGATAACGGAGGAACTGTGGCCTAGTGAGTGGTCTCACTATCAGCATATTATAATAATTCAAACGAAAGGAATTGGCAGGACAGTGGAGCAGTTAAGGAGCACAGGCCCTGGAAGATGACAGCCCGCAGTTTCAAATCTTCGCTTACCTCCTTACCAGCTGCATGAATCTCGACAAATCGCTCAACTTCTCTAGGCTTCTGATTTCTCATAAGTAAAATTGGGAAAATAATACTTGTCTCATTGGATGTGGAAAGTTTTAAATACATGTAAAATACTTCCCATGATGTCTGGACTTATTAGAGGCTCATAAATGGTAGGTATTATTGTCATTATTCATAAAGAATTTTTATAATAAATTTGCTGTTCTTGAATTATTATATGAGTATAGGTATTTTAGCAATGATGGGAACAGATTTTTAGTATAATTAGATACTGGGACATTTTTCCATAGAGGTACATACCAAAAGCCACCCATATTATTCTTACAAAGATAGTAGTAAGATGGATGTAAGAGCCAAAAAGAATTCAGCGGTATGGCTGGGTTTAGAACAAATAAGACATTTCAAAGCCAATGTTACATGATGTTGGAACACCTCACTCCCTTCATTTCCCATTTTGGTTTTTAATATATTGAGGCTAAAGAATAAATCTGAGTTTAAAATCAAGCCCATGCATCATATGTAAGCTTACAAGGTGTATTTCAGTGGAGTTTGTCTCCTGACCACTGCTTTAATGATCTAACTGAGATACCAAGCCAAAGCTGCACAGTTTTGAACTAATTGCTAAAATCATTTGCCCATGGCTTTATTCTCTTCCAAGTTTTCATTAGTATCATATTACGATGCCAAGACTGGTGAGCAATTAGGCTAGCACTACCCACTGAAGACTCTGTGCCACAGTGTAAGTGATGAATTCTGCATAATTCATTCAGAGATATATTTGGGCCACATTACAATTGTGGTAGTGGAAGGTATTTCATGGAAGTATTTAATGTTAACACCAAAACATTAACTGAAATGACTGTATG
The DNA here is from genome assembly GCF_021613505.1 of Equus quagga. Classification (NCBI taxonomy): domain Eukaryota; kingdom Metazoa; phylum Chordata; class Mammalia; order Perissodactyla; family Equidae; genus Equus; species Equus quagga. The sequence continues at coordinate 2,662,584 of NC_060270.1, read as the reverse complement.
GGTATTTACAGGAACAGAATCCTGTTTGATGAGACTACTGAAATTTTGGGACATGAGATTTTTAACCATCAGGTCAGACTGAAACAGCACTAAATTAACATCTTGCTTTATGTCCTGTGTGAAACTTACTTTCATCTCCAGTCTCAAACTCAAACTTCTGGCTGTAGCCACTGTATCCGGCAGCTGTCCTCACTCTGATGTGGAATACGTACTTGGTGGCCGGCTTGAGGCCTGTGATGATGACACTGGGGGCCTTGGACCGCGTGGAGGAGTAGGTGAGCTGCTCATGCTCCTGGGGACAGAAGAGAGGAGAAAGGAAATGAAGCAGCATTATTCTACTTTTTCTAGAGACATTCCAAACTTAAGCTGAGGAAGTATGCTCTAAATATCAAAAGTATTGATTAAAAGGAAGTGTAAGCATGGTTTTCCATAATTTAGCACTTCATTATTTATCATTATGATGTATATGATATGGTCTTGACTTGGAAATTTATTCAGAGAGATGATTAATCTTATATAAACTGCCTTGTATTTTTGGTGATTTGGATTTCTGACCCAGTTCTAAGGAATGGTGGTGGCGCGAGAGCGTGTCGACACAGAATGGCGGCTGCATCTTGAGCAGAATGGGCACATCAGATCAGACCACACCAGCCGAGTGCAAGGAGCAAGGTGGGAGGATTCAAGTACCCGCTACTCACTTCTACCCGCAGGTAGTGCCAAAATGCCGGCGCTATCCGGGGGTAGACCTGTGGGTGAAAGGAAAAATAAATTAATTGTTTTTTAAAGTTTGAAATCTTTTATCCCGAATCAATTGCTTTGTTCTGAAACTCAGTGATTTCCCAGTAGCAACAACGGAAACTGAGTCAACTTAAGACATAAAACGATGAAAATTTTCTCTTGAGGGAGAAGTGACTCCTCCCCCAGATACCACAGTTTATTTTTAAAGATGTACAAGTTACACAGTGATTGTGAGGTGGGTTTTAAAATAGTCTGCCCAAGAAGGCGCATCAGAGACACAGAAAGGTATGAGAGACTCACCACACCTGGGGAACCCGAGGCAGGACAGGAGGCTTGGTTCCCAGTCACCTACTCTTAACGACCCAGCTACTCCCCACTAACCACCTCCCACTGACAGGACACGGACTTGCCTCAGATAACAGAATGACCAGTCAGCCAGCGTCTTCTGAGAGGGCTCTCCTGCCCCCGCGTCAGAACAGCGTTGTTCATTTTACCCGTGCATGTAAGACACATGCTGAGGTGGGGACAAATTAAACTTACACTGTATGTGTGCAGCAGTACTGTCCACTAACTTTGTAATGGTATTTTAATAGAGTATCTGAAAAAAAACCCAACTGTATTTGTGTGAACAACTCTTTTAAATTCATAGGTCAAATGAGGTCACCAGGTCCTTAAGTTAATTCTTCACTATTCTCATTATAAATCTAAAGATAGAGATTCTCAGGGATGGAAGTGCCTTTCAAGGTCATTAACTGAATCACTCACTTAATGCTTAAATTCTATCTATAATATTCCCATCAATATTTCATCTAGCCTTTGCCTAAAATCTCTGTTGTTCAGGAGATCTTATTAACTAACAAATGAAGTTATAAAAATCTGCACATATGGAGAATGTGTCAAATGGCATTTATTCGCTGGTGATGCTTTAAGATTCAAGACTATGAAAATCATTTCCCTTAAGCTACTTTTGAGAAAGAAATATTTATCTTAAAGATCATTTTAAAACTCTATGGCCTTATTTGTCAGAACTTTATATGCTACATGGTTATTGTGTCTAGCTGAGGAATTGAGCTTGCCATCTATACCCCAAATAATGGAACTATTTATTAAACAGGAAGTAAAAAGAAAAAATGAGTTAATAACAGCAGCATTTTAAATAAAAAAGACAAAACAGACAGACTGCAACTTATATTTATCTCCAGGTAATTTCAAGATTAGAAAGTAAATATCCACCTAGCTAAAATCCAAGGAAATAAAGTCTATAAAATCATTGGTGGCAGTAATCATCTGCCAAGGCCTAAAAGAAGGAGCTTTCTTAGATCAAGGCCTTTACAATCCGGGGACTTAACACTCATACTGTTGAGAGAGAGAAAAAAGACGTTTGTGTACTATAGAAGAAATGATATTATTTCCCGTAGAAATTTGCAAAGACGTTTTGGCTTGTTCAATCTCACATACAAGAGGAGAATATTCTACCTTTCAGAGAATTTTTTGCAAATAAGAGTTATGGTATATTTTGAGTGGTGTTTCACAACATGAAAAGATAACTGAAAGAATTTTAAAGCTCTGAAGAAAAGTATTTAGTCTTATCCTCAAGTGGAGAAGATACAGACTCAAAATTTACTCTTAGAAGGCCCCATAATAATTATACAGTATGTCTTTGTTTCTTCACCAAAACATAGCTAAATAGTAATTTCTTACTCAGTAAATTACAGGGAGTAAAGGATCCCCCATATGAATAACAGCATTTCTGCTGTTACATACACAAGTGTATCTGTAGCACAGCCCTGGAATGAAAATCCTTGAGTAGGAAGTGAGCGGACTTGGCTCCTCAGCCTCAATCCCAGCCCCGCGGAGGCCGCTGCCTTGTCTTACGTCCTCTTGCCACCTCTGAGCCTGCCCAGGAGGAGGGCTCAGAAAGCAGCAGCCAGGAGAGCTCCTCCTCCCAGCGTCCTGCTCCCTCTCTCCTCCTGGTGTTTCCAAGCTCTTGGAAACCACTGAGAGCTCACCCATGACAAGCGTTGGGCACTATTGTCCCAGAACTTTGGCTAAGTGCCTTTCTGCTGACACATCAACCCCAGGTAGAGACGTGCTTTGCTACAGAGCTATCCATCTCTTTAGTCATCCTGGCAGGCTCAACTCTGAACACACCTGGGTAGCGTGTGTATGAAAGTTTTTCTGGAGTTTGTACTACAATGGAATTGCTAGTCGTATGACATGCACATCTTCCACTTCATCCCATGGTTCATAAGACTCTCCTATATGTTTTTCTTCTTTGCTAAATCCACAGTAAAATCATCTTCTTTTTCTTAATATCATTTATTTTTGCATTTTCTTTTTTTCTTGATCAAGCTTTCCAGAGGTCTGAACCAACATTTGGCTTTGTTCATCTCTCTATTGTTTCTTTGTTTTCTGTTATATTTAATATCTGCTATTACTATAAATTATTTTATTTCCTCTTTGTGTTGTGCTGTCTTCTAACTTCTTACATTTCATGCTTAACTCATTAATTGTCAGAATAGTTTTTCAAATATAATTTGTCTACAGTTTCACTCTAAGTACTGTACTACTTATATTCCATAAGTTTTCCTACATTATCAGTTTACTAATTTCCAAAAATAGATGATGTTTTTATTCTTTGTGGGAGATCCAGGATTATTATTGTACTCTTTCATGGGTTGAGAACAGGTTGTCAGGCGGTAGATAAATGGCACGGAGTGAAGCTCCCAGGGCGTCATGCCGTGGGCTGGGAGTGCACTGGACTGTGGAGAGTATAGCAATGCTTCCTGCGAGAGCCCTGCGTCTTCTGCACTAATGCTGGGTGAAGGTGACCCTGCTTGTTGTACGACCTCTCCTCGGATGAGTACGATGATGGCACCCATTGTGGGGAAACATCCAGTAACAATGTACTTTAATAGATCGTTACGTATATCATTTTCTAAAATAAAAATATACGTAATTTCTATTTTGTGTATTTGTATCCTTATGTATTAAAAAAAATAGTTTGGAACCAGGTAGTGTGAACACAGGGCACTGCCAAACAGAACATGCATGCTTTATCCTCTAGAGCTGCTGACCTTCTTTATGGCTCTCTTCCCACGGGCAGACCCGGCAGCTTAGACCCAGACATCGCTCCTTCCCAGCTGCTGAACCTAACCTTATTGTCACATCGAGCCTTTCATTTACCTAAAATACTGCGTCTAGCTTTATCTCTTCAAGTGACAACTCTTCATGGTAACTAAAAGGGATGTTCTTCCTAGAGCTGGACCCTGTTAGCATTCAATCTGGAAACTATAACTTAGAGAGAAGAAGTAGGCTCCGTTCCCATCCCTGTGGCTGCATCTTTGTACAATCAGAGCTAACCTGGCCGGATCCACAGAAGGCAGCACACAGGGAAGTCTGGGTTGGAATTCTCCTGTCTTGTGCTTGACCTTGGTTCTACTTCTATTATGTGCCTCGATAAGTCACTTCCAAGACTTGGACTGACTCACGGAGAAATTCACGCATTCCACAGACTTCCACTGAACGCTCCTTATGTGCAAGGTTCTAGGACACTCCAACAGATTTAGCTCACAGAATCACCAAAGCTCTCCCTAAGCAATTAAATTCCACAATTATTTTTATGTCAGAAATACAAGTCCCCTCTCTTCTACTGTGACTCATTCTCATCACTCCTCACCTCCCTCTCGTGGGTTTAGTATTTCCACTGATGGAAGGAGAGTCACAAAGTGGTCATCTTTCAGCTGGTTTGCTTTCTCTTAAAGTCTTAGGGTCTAATGGGATTTCTATAAGATGTTACCTCTTTGTTTTATTTTTTAAGTTTTAAATTAACTGGATTATGTATGTGATTAAAAACTCTGCTGTAGACTTTTTTCTTCAGACATACAGATGTAAAGATGTATCAGCAATCACAAGATAACAACCATGATTTATGCAATATTTTACAATTTTGAAGGTGTTTTCACACACATTCTTTATGTAATACTCAAAATAATTTTGTGAAGCAAGAACAACTGGTAATATTTTTATTCTCACTTAGCATGTGATGAAACTGCTCAGAAAGAATAAGAAACTTACCAAAGCCAGTCACATAACTAGTCAGTGGCTTCCATGCAAGTTCTGCTGTTTCACTATAGCCAATCTGGGCTGATATGTCCAGGCCAAATATGCTCATACATTAGACTCTGAGCCAAAGTCATTTCTTTCACACTTTATGTTCTTGATCATCTAATCACTAGAAGTAACTTTAAACGTAAGACAGCCTATGAACGAGACAGTAATGTCGTGATGGCACTAGAAGACTTTCAAGGAAATAGTTCAAGGGCAGAAAACAATTCTCAACACCACAGATTTTAATAACTTATTTCAAAGATAAGATTATTTTCTACTAATGTTAACACATCTAATCATTCTGCCTTTATTTTTATTCAATTTTGATATTTTGTCATATAGACATATTCGAGGAAATACAGGGGGCTTATAACTCACCCAGTTTTGAATGGAACATAAAATATTCTTGTTTAGGGCAGGGAATAGAATTTGTTTGATAAAGGGGATTCTTCTAGAATTTTTGATGTGTGAAGGTACCCTGCATGGCTTCATTTACAGAACAGAACTAGAAGACAGATGAAAGGATGGCTGGATTTTCCTTTATCCTTTCAAGTCATATCAAGTTAAAATTATCAGGAAGAGGTGAAAGTGCGCTTAGAAATTAGCACTCTACTACTACCATGATTATTTTTTTTTTAGGAGTGTCCTAATTAAGCCAATGGTGAAGCTCTTGTTCTGCTGGCTAGGAGACTGAAGCTATAAATTCCTGAGAAAATGAAACAATATTAAAAGTGGATATAACTGGCTCTGCCAGGAGACATCCAAGCCATTTTTTAATCCTGTCTCTCTCCGTTTCTGTGTCTGTCTTTCTCACTCTGCCTCTCTGTCACACACACAAACACACACCCTCATTCATCAAACAATAGATGACAGAAGACTGTAGAGATGTCTCCACAATAATCCTCTCAAAACCAAGCAAATTAAAATCACATTTAAAACATCATTCATCATCTGCAGTATATTTTTCCTGACAAATCAAGAATTGCGTGGCCCAGATACATCAAGTTTGAAGTTATCAAAGAATCTTGTTGCCTAAACAATCATATTAGCAAATCTGAAAATATTTTAGTTGAATGAAAGGAAGTTATTTCACATGACCCCAGGGAAATGAAAGCTTGAGTCAGGGTTTAACAATTGCTTCCCAAAGGAGAGAGACACCGAATCTGGATTTTATTTTATTGGTCACTACAAGAAGAAGCCCTGTCTGGAGGCAGGTACTGATCTTGCCCTGGCTGAAGGATTCCTTAGATTTTTCATATCTTTACTCTGATGCTAGAATCTTCCTAATGCTAATGTGGATTCCCAGGTGCTGTAGAAGCAGACATATGTAGATTTGTTCCTGCAAAGGATGGGCTTCTCTAAAGTTAACACATGGACATTCTGGTTGGTTCTCCAGTTTCTTTTCGGATTTAATTAGAATGGATCAGTCTCTGAGAGACTTAACTCCTGGAGCACTCCAGTTGCAGGGTTTGCAAAACAGTGCACCAGAATGAGCTGTGTGGGCCCATCAACTGAAGTTCCAGCAAGTCTATAAAACAGGCATAATCATAAAACAGCTTAGAGCCCTAAACAGTGATCCATTTCCATTCTTGTATCAGTTGCCTTGATTCATCGCACTGAAGTGTGAATCTATTCCATTTTTAGAGCTCTTTAGAGAGACAGAATCTTATTCTACTTTAGCCAAACCATAAGGTATACAAAGAGGTTTGTCTTAAAGCTGACTTAATTATCTGCCATAGTTTTTTTAAAATATGTGGAAAATGTCTCTTCTAATGATTGAGCTGTAATAAACCATCATTTTCTCTCTGCTAATTATGATTGTCTCCCTAGAAATTCCTAGAGATTTAACAGAAAAGATTTAGAAGTAATAAGAGAAGTCAGTTAGACATAGCCAACATACAATGATCACTATACACTAGCAGCGACCAGTTAAAATTATACTTTAAAATATTCCATTTACCACAGCAACAGAAATCATTTTAAGACTTCAGTATATGACAAAAAATATGCAACACCTCTAGGAGTACATCTATAATGTTTTACTGTAAAAACCAAAAAGAAAATCTCTTATTTTTCTTGTCTTATTGCAATGCAAAGATCTTTAATAGACTATTGTATAGTAGCAATAAAGGCAGGATTATTATTTTGCTTTGTTCTTTAATGGAATGGCTATTCATGTGTAACTGTTAAATATAATTATATCTGACAGGTTTTTGGGAGATAGCGAATTAAGAAGTTTTCTTCTTTTTCTTACAGTGTAACTTGGTTTGTGTTTCATTTTTTAAAATGTGAAATGGATTCTGAATGTTATAAAACAATTTATCTGTATTTGCCAAGTTAATTGTATATTTTTCCCCTTGATGTATGCTTATGAAGAACTACTGCTGCATTCCTAAGAGAAGCCCTACTGTTCATGACCTAGCATTATAACTCTTATTGCAATTTTGGATTAAATTTGATAATATTTCAACCAGAATCTTTAAACCTACGTTTATAAGTGATTTTGGCCTAGAGTTTTCCTGTCTTTTCCCTTTTTTATCATCAATCTCTGATTATGATATTTGCGTTAGGCTACATTTAGAAAATGTATTGTGAAAGTTTCCATTTTTTAATGTTTTGGAATAACTGATATAACATGGGAATTATCTGTTTCTTGAAAGCTGAATTGAAATATCTCCCAGGGGTAGGTGTTTGAGCATCTTCTAAAATTATTTTACCCTATGTTTAGATCTTCTTCTTTTTCAGTTTTGGTAGTTAACAGAAAATTGTCCATTAAATTTATATTATATATTTATTTAAAATTGTTTTTAATTTTTATTTTTTGAGGAAGATCAGCCCTGAGCTAACATCTGCCGCCAATCCTCCTCTTTTTGCTGAGGAACATTGGCTCTGAGCTAACATCCATGCCCATATTTCTTTACTTTATATGTGGGATGCCTGCCACAGAATGACCTTATAAGTGGTGGGTAGGTTTGCACCCGGGATCTGAACCAGTGAACCCCAGGCCACAGAAGCGGAGCACACAAAGTCAACCCCTACGCCACCAGGCTGGCTCCTGTATTTTATATTTATTGATACAAAGGTACATCTAGTCTTGCCCTATCATTGAAAATCTCATCCATAAATAACATTTTCCTTCTACGAGGTAAGCTTTGTTGTCTACTAGGCAAGTTGATTCTATCAGTCTTTTAAAAAACTCAATTTTAATTTTTTAAAATATACTTTTCTTGACTCAATTTCATTAATTTTGATTTTATATGTGTTCATTCCTTCTTTCTACCTCCTTTTTCTACATTGGTCATATTACATGGGTTTGGATGTGCGTGTATCTTGATGTCTTTCGTTTTTAAACAGTTAATTTTAGATATTATTTAAGATAATATTTAAAATTTTCATATTAACAGATTTTGCAGATCACATGGAGGAGTTTATTTTTTAAAAATTCTTTGATTTTGTTGCATGATTTTCAATGAACGATTCAAAGAATGATGGAATAATTTTAAACCATCTGGTCTCTTCATCTAGTTATTTCAATGTGTATCAATATATATCCCCAAGTAGACTGTAATTTCTCAAAAATGTGGTCTATATTTCCCTCAACAAACAACACAGAATAAAACAAAAAAGCAAAGGAGTGCTCAAGGTTCAGTGCCTGATACCCGTAAAGGAACGCTGGACCATTTAACTCAGGGGATCTGGTGCGGCTTTGGCCCTGTATCGTGGGGAACTGGACTGCTAAGACTGCTGCTCCAGTGGACAGGCACACAGTGGGATATCTTCCAGCTGTTCTCCAGTGACCAGATGTAAATTAATCCCACCATCAGGGGAAGACGAGGCTGATGTCCAACACAGCTGACTGCCCCAGGGATAAAAGCAAGCTGGAACGATTACAGACTTCTTCTCCCGCGAGACTGACTCCACGATGAGGAAGCACAGAAGGAGAAACTGCACCAAAGGCGAATAACCTCAGCTTTCCTGGTTGCTGCCTTCCGAGGCTGGAAGCTGCCGCTTTGCCTTGAAGTGTACGTGTTGACATCCTTAAATAACCATCAGAGTGAGGTTCTGTTGCTGGTAACCAAGAGCTGCTTTCTTTTCCCATATTCATTTAAGTAGACAAAATGAAGTTTCTAATTTGGGGAGAAGACAGGCTAAGAAGCTAGTGGGTAGGGTGTTCTAAACCAGGGGTAGGGTGTTCTGAAAAATTTTTCTTAGGTAAAAATTGGCCACTGCTATGACAAAATTACAAATTACGCATAAGTAAGAAAAATATAGAAATAGATATACTAAGTACACGACTACTTTCTGACTGTACTTTTGGAGAAGTATCATTTAGTATGCCATGACTATAATTTACTACAATCAACTCTTGATTATCCCCTGTAATCCAAAGTAGGAGATAACCCTAAATCGCTTTGAAATGCATCAATGACTTTTTTCCTTATATTCCTTCCAAATATATCTGCGTATTTGTGTATCTTGTTTCACGTAAAATGAAAAATAAATACATTCCTTGAACATCAGATGTTGAGCAATAGTATGGCTAGTGCCAAAATACACCTGATGGTAGAAGAATATTGATCTGGAAATAAAAATTCATACTTGATTTTCAGAAAACAGATACCTTATATGTAGATAATTAACTGCTTGAAATAGTGCTTAAATTTACTGTTAGGGAAAACGGGTGAATTATTATAGTGCGACCTTTAGAAAATACTGGCACGAGGATGAGACCAATGGAGTGATAGCTGTAGTCCACTCATCTTTGAAAACAGAGGAGGCAATACCACCGCCAAGGGTCAGGCTTGTTGTAAGGAAAATGCAAAATAATGTGCAAAACCCTTTGACAGGCTCCAGCAGATGTTTCATCATTGCTTTCTTTCAGGAGCCATTATCAATAGGTGGTGCATTTAATCCAGGGCAATGATAGGCTTGTGCCTTAAGGTACTTCTGCAGATGCTGTGAGAGGTCTTTTCAAAAATTTTGTGTGTGTTCTGCTTGCCCGCCAACCTCTATAGTCCATTGCTTAATATGGTACCTAGCATGTTGCCGGCTCTCATGACATCTTAGCTAAATGATTGAATAAAGAAATTAATGAATTAATTGCTCTGTAAGTTTAGCTTTTAAATTCTATATATTGTTATAGCAATTTAAAATTAGTTTGCATAAATTAATGACAATTCAAATGAGAGATGGAAAAAACTGGTTTGCTGGCGTACAGTGCTTTTGTAATCAAAATGCAATAATGTGTCAGTAGAGCTGGCTGGTTTGCTTAGGAATGTTGTGGAGAACATCCAAGATTTTACTTGCCAAAAAATATTTTACAAAACAGTATCCTTTAAAAAAACTGAGATTTGTGCTGAAATATCTTTTAGTACATATTTCTTAATATTTATTCACTTTTAACTTTCCCATCTGTTTTTGTATAACCTACTTTTGTATAGATGAGATATAGATTTTTCTTCTGAACTCTATTACTCCATAAATATTTATAATGGTGTTCCAGTAAAAATTAAATGTTTAAAGCTTGAGATGCCTGCCCCTGAACACTGTGCCTCCACCCCAAAATCCTTAAATGATTTTCCTAAAAGTATATCATAGACAAACAACAACTTTAAATTTGCCATTCATTCTTAAAGTTTTTGATGATTTTAAAACCACGTGTAAACTTGGTGATAAGAATAATAACGTACAGATAGATAAAGGAAGAGAAGCACAGCAGAGAGTGAACCAGTTAGAGAATCCACACTTAGTGGAGTATTGAGGATGGATAAGATTACTTTACCTGAAGGGGGAAAGGAAAGCGAAAAATCTTAATCATAAGAGTATTTGAGGATTACACTTCACTTAAACTAAACATTTAAAAAAGCTAGAAGAAATAATATGTTTTTAAGAAACAAAAATATAGAGCAGTTAAATTTTTTCACAATGGTGCTAATTGAATTATATGATAGATAAGAAAAATAGAGGCTAGCAGAGAAAATCTTTGAAGAGGAAATAACTAGAAAGTAAATGCAGGTGACTGGCCTCCACCACTGTCTGCTGGGTGCTGGATTTTCCAACAGAATTGAAGTGAATAATAGGGAAGTTGAGGTGGGGAGGATTTCACTGGATGAGAATGCCAAGAGAATATGAGAAAAGGTTTTGTAGAAAAGTGTCCCCTGAAACACAGTATCAGTTGTGAATATCAGGTAAAGTCCTACATTGGTCCAAATCAGCCACAAAACATGGTGATGTAAGAGCTGTTTCTTGCATTGAAAAGGAAGCAGAAATTCATTTAGATATACAAGCATGAGAATGCCTAAGCATCATTTAGAACAGGAAGAAAACACTCTGTGAAGATTCATTTTCATTTTTATCTTTCCCACTTAAGTGTATTTTGTCACCATGGTGGAACTTAACTTTTTTTATATGTGTTTGTAGGTCGTAATTGTGATCTGAAGACAGATGTATTTGTTTTGTTCAAAACTGAAATAAAGATATCTGCTAAGATTGATCTACAAGGCTGCAAAACATAATTCAAGTTTCAAAGAATGCAGTCACACCTCCCCAAAGGAGAGACTTTAAACCTTCTTTGTACGTGACGCTGTCTTGACTTGAACAGCGTCCTATTACATTCTAAATAACCCAATATTTCCGGTTAATGACCTAACACAGTCATTGATTTTGAATTTCCTCAGAGGACTGGTAATATTAAAACGTGCATCAAATGAATACCTCAAGATTTATAATAAAATACAGGTTTATCAAGATACTGTGACTGGAAACTGAGTAATATCTCATCACAGAGAGATATAATAGTAATAAACAGATTGTAGCAATTGAAAGCTTCCTGCAGGCCACACACACACGTACACACACGGTTCCTCTACCTCTAATGTGGGCGTCCGAATCCCAAGGAACTATTAAATGTGTAAATGACTACAGACAGCATTAAATGAAAGTAGAGGAATGCAAGGCAAAGCAAGCTCATTTTCCAGAAATATTATTTTTACCTGTATCATTATCAAACAGTTGCTATATATTATTTATTTACTCATGTATATAAGCTAGTTTTGAAATCAAATTAGAAAGAGAGAAAATTACCTATGATGAAGTAGTAAGTTAAATTTAGGGTAAAAAGAAAGAAAATCCCACCACTGTGAAGAGGTCTCTGCTCTTTGGCGTTGGTCACAAATGCTGCCCGTTTCAAATATCCATGCAGTTTGTGCTTGGGGGCTGGGGAGCTGGGAGTGGGTGGTTTTCCTTGGACATTCAGAAACCACCTCATTTTCAAGTCTGGGTAACTTGACCTGCATAATTTTATTTTATCTATAGTGAATACATTGGCATAAACCATTGTAAAGTCCACATTCAAAGAACTGAAAAAACTTCTTTGAGGAAGTTTTCTTTTCCTTCTTTCTTTTTTTGCTTTATGTTTATAAATTAACTATTTTTTACCCTAGAATATTTCCAGATATAATTATCTAAATGGACTTTGAGATTTAGAATGTCATACATATTCAAAATTAATACATTTGCTTTGGCTCAGTACTGAAAAATATTTATTTTTAAAGTAGTACAAATTACAAGCAAAGCAGATAATGTGAAACTATGCAGGTCTAAGGCAAGTAGCGCAGCAAACTAAAGTTGGTTGCAAACTCTTTTACACTCCTCTCGTTGAAAAGTCACGTCTGCACCCCTCCTGAGACGGATCTGACCAATAAAGTAGAGCAGCCTGATGAGCTGCCAGCTACTGGCCCTGCCTCTAAGAAAACTGGCAGTTTCCACTTTCGTCTTGGAGCTCAGCCTTACAATCTAAGAAGTATCTAAGAAGTATGACTAGCCTGGGACTGTCAAGCTAGGTGGAAGCCCAAGATGGCCATGTGGCTGAGCCTCAGAGAGAGAGGTTGTGAGCAGGGGGAGGAGACGGGAAGGAGGAGGGACAGGGGGAGGTGATGAGATGAGGATGCACGGCCAGTCCCCAGGTGTTCCAGCCCCTAGCCGATTTTCCCTCATCCCAGAAACTGGGAGCTGAGAGGAGCTGCCCCTGCTCTGTCCGGTTCAAATATCTGACCTGTGGACTCATGAGATATAATACTTATAAACCATTATTTTTAAACCACCACCTTTTGGGGCAGTTTGTTATGCAGTAATAGGTAACTGGAACAAGCAGATGGAACATTAATCTGCATTTCAAGTCCCCAGTCTAATGTGGAATAGTTAATTGATCCTATTTTTTGTCACCAGGTTGGTTGACGGAATTTTGAAGATTCTGTCTTAACACATAAAACTTAATCAACTTAAACATCCCAATTATCTGATTCTTTGGAAGGATTATGACTTTTTAGCCTGAAATGACAAGTTAGTCCAAACAAATCTACTGAAAGTATAAACAGGACATAATGCAGTTAAAAATATTTTTTAATCTTAACACTTTGATAGTACTTAACTATGTTGCAGGCTCCGTAAGCACTCCCAATACCCAGAAATTCCTCAAAGCTACTCTGTGAAGTAGGTCTTACAGGTGACAAAACTGAGGTACAGAGAGGCCATGTAGGCTGCCCAAGGTCACTCAATGTCAGTGGTAGAGCTGGGATTTGAGTACAGGGAGTCTAGGTCAGGATTCTGTGCTGCCATTTATTATACTACATAGCTTCCAACAGCAAATATTGCGATACAGCCGTACATCACCAAGAACTTTATATATTAGGTATGTTAGATTTCATATTCCCCTTTTATTAATATATTGACAGAGGTGTAAAAAGAAGTTATAGAGATTCTATATATAATAAATAACCCACAATCCTAATCATAGTATAAGAACCTCTGAAATTCAAAGTACTTAGTCTAACAAAGGTTTACATAGATTATATTTTGTTACTATTTCATGGGATTTTGAGTCCTCATCAAATACCACTGGTATCAAGAAACATATTCACCTCTTGTTTTTTCAATGTAAGGAAAGAGTCTCATTAGGAAGAATGAAATAGTTATTTTTTTTATTGTAACAATTAAATTATGTATCTAAGCTCTTCTATAAAGGCAAACCAGAAAGAATGAGCCAAGCCGATTTTCTTTACTTGCACTTTCATTTCTATTTTTCCATCATTATGAGTTTAGGAGGATGCTGCAGATCAAGACTAGCAGCTTTTCAAGACTTTCAACTGAGATTTCTAATTCTGTTACAGTTTTGACAGGATCTTCTGTATTTACTGATAAAATGAGTGACCTCACTAATTAAAGCACTGGACTGGAATTTGGAGAAACAAGGCTGTCTTTCTGTGACACACAAGACAGATGAATTTAGCACGTTCTAGCATCACTGAGCCACAGCATACTCAGATGAAAAATGAACGTTGAAACCTCAGCATCACCCATACACCTCACAATATTGTTGTGATGGGTCAAATACAAATGCGTATGAAAGTGATTTCTAAACTGGAACATCCTCTTCAAATGTCAGACGAACGATTACTGTTGCTGTTGATGTGATTAAACAGACATCCATGCAGTTGCTGGAAATATCTCACTCACAGTAAGACACAGTATTTTAATAATAAACTATATTCTGAGTTAGTGGATGGGAATCGCATTGGTTATACAGTAAACTAATCACCCAGAACCACAGGAGCTTTCTTCCTGTAATTCCATGTCAAGAAAGTTCATGGACAAATCAGCCAAACGCCCGGGAGTCTGCTGCCTTAGTGATGAGGTGTGCTGCTGAGATCCATGCGTGAGCACCACACCAATGTCTAGAGATTGCTTCAGACGACAGGTCCTCCTTTAGAGTCACTTACTTGGGCCTCAGATCAGTTTCTTCTACCAGTGGGCATGACCAGTTGACTAGTTGTTAACACAGCCTTCACTGGTACAACATGACCATTCTGAGATTAAAAATAGTGATTTATAATAATCCTTGAATCCCATGTTTCAGGAGGTAAGAGGGACTGTTCTTCTGTCAGCTACCTTCATCATTTTAAATATGCTAAAATAAACTGTTATCATGCATGATTCACTAAATAGTGAGGAGAATTACCAGGAGTTGTCGATAACAGCAGTTGTAACAGCTATACACATTCGGGCACAACTAAATTAGATAAGAGAAAGATTTCATGCCTCCACCTGCTGTGATTTACCCACAAAAATCACAAGAATCCAGAGCCATATGGAAATAATAATTGCACTGACTGCCTTCTTTAAGAGCCCTTTTGTGAAATAGAAGGACCAAACACAGGTTCTGGGAGCAATTTGCCTTTGCCAACTGAAACCTAGCCAAAACCAATTAATTTATATTGCATTCGACCACAAAGAACTGCAGAATACTTTCTCCGCTAAGATTTTACTTTTCTCAGTATGGACTTATGATTTTCTATTCCTAAACATTTAAGGTGGATCTAAATTAATTCTATCATTTTTACTTTTTCAATCATTCTGTGGAAGTGTTGATAGTTCTAACAGTATTTGTCATCATTTCTAATTAAAATATACAGATATATATAGGAATATAAACCTATCTTTTTCAACATATATAAATTAAGACAAAATTTCAAAAACAGAAATCTAAACAAACACAAATAGTATAAGATATTACCCAGAAAGCTAAAACCATTAAAGAAGAAAATCTTTTGAAATATTAGAATCCTTGTAATAATCAAATTATTTTCTAATTTCTATTGATATACTCAAGTAAATAGACAGCTGTATATTCTTGTTTTTTTTTCCCCTAAAAAAATAAGACCAGTATGGATTCTTCAAGGTCACTGAAAACACTGATATTTAAACACAGCCAAATTCTGCAGCAACATAAATGTTTTTATGAGCAGCAGGTGTATTCGTTGAAAGACTATAAAGCTATTAACAGCTCAGGAAGGAGTACGTAATAGTAGGCTGTTAAGTCAGCCCCCCTTGCAGGAGTACTGAGGAAGGACATTTTGAAACCATTAAGAATAATGCGCTTCACAAAGTATCCAATATGGATGCTTCATGAAGAGAGGTTCATTTAAACTCCGAATAAAAATCAAATCATAATTTTGAAACCAAATGTGTTCTAGTCATAAGCACCTGAAAATGAATTGTAAGTTAGATTATTTTTTGCAAGTTCTAGGATTTGAGGCTTGTTCCAACAAAAATCTACATTACCTAGGACAGGTGTCTGCCATCTAAGAGTTTAATAAGCATATTTTAAAGAATAATGAACAAATGAATGATTTCCTGAGATATTTTGTATATTGTTGACATTTTAGTTGCTCATCTTGGAAAAATTATTTGTGATTTGATTCCATGAGGTCACCTCTAGGTATATGATTCAAAGTCAGAGAGATTTTGGTTTTGCTAGTTTATTGGAACTATCTTCTTCCATAGTTGCCATGGTCATTAAATCATTTAAAATTTTCTTTAAATTTAAAATGAATGAGGCTGTTAAAATGTTTTTGGTTATAGGTTAATTGCATAGAATATGTTGTGATGCCCAATGAGCAACAACTACTTTGTCGATTTTTTCATCAGTTTGAATAAAAATGTTATATTGAATTATTTAATTTTATTTAAATATAAAATTAGTTCTATTTAAAAATTAATAAAATAGCTCAAAACATATTTACTTTTGCTTTTTCTTCCTTAGAGCTCTTGCTTCAAATTCTCACTTCAGTGAAATAAACCAAGTGGCAAACAGAACGGCAAAGTTCCTTAATAAAAGTACTGGAGTGATCTACCGTGGTGCTGAGGACGATTTTTCCAGAGCCCTCATTTTGACAGTGAAGAACAAAGGCTTCAGAGTAAAAAAGGACACATACATCATTAAAAAAAAATATTTTCCTACTATAAAAGTATGAATGAGCTAAAACAAATAGCTATACATTTGTATTTTTATAATTTCTTCACTTGGCAGCAGCAAGGTTTGGTTTAAAACAGCATATCCCAGAGTTTTCCACGGAACATTATTTCCAAGGAATATGTGTTGTTATGTTAACAAAAACCCAAAACCAAACAACTTATAATTGCGTAAATTTGGGTCTTCTGGGGAGCAGATTCCAAAACAATGTTGAAAGTGAAGATACTTATGGAGGGAAAGACCTGTGCAGGTAAGACAGGAAAGGATGAAGCAGGCAGGGAGAACCCTGGGACCACAACCCACGAGGCAGGTCAGATTCCTCTGAAGAAACAGTGAAGGACAGAGGCGTGGAAAAGGCTCAGAGGGCAGAGCCACTCGGAGTTGCCCCAGGGAGGCTCTGATGCCTGAGGCCCAAGGACCAGCCCTGACCCAACGTGCGGGGTCCTAGGGGGTGGCAGCCAGAGCCCTTTTGCAGTGGGATCTCTCCTGAAGAAAGACCCCAGCAGTGTGCTCTCATGGCTACCACAAGGTCACGTACATTTGGAAAACACTAGGCTAAATAAAGCTAAGTTACTTTGCTGCAGGTTTTCTGTGAGCATTTAATATGCCCGGGTGATTCGTGAAACTCCAGAGACGGAAAACATATGCTACATTTTCCAAATTGATTTGACCGCAACCCGTGGTGATAAAAAACATCCACTGAGACTATCACTGCAGTCCATACTTTGGGAAACATTAGTTTAAGATACACTAAATTAACATCAATTCTGGGATCTCAGGAGCAATACTCTATAAATTGTCTTCTGTCTCAGTGGTTCCATTAACTTAGATGCAGCTCCATGTACCTTCCTTCCCCAGTCTCCCACCTCTTTCAGAAAGGTATTTACTATTCTGAATTTTGTCTTGATCGTATTCTTGCTGAAAACAGTGTTATCACGTTTGTATGAGTGCATAAATAATACAGTTATTAGTTCTGTGTGTCTTGGAGCTTTCTACAAATATTGTTATACTGTATGGAGTCTTGTGCGACTATATTGTTTCTAAGGTTTATCATATTGTGGCATTACGTTTGTTCACAATGTTCCTTCATTTTTGCTAACACACATTGCTCAGCTTTCAATATACCACAATTTATTTAGCTACTTTGCTCATGATAACAATTTGGATTTTTTTTTGAATAATGCTTCCTTAAACATTCTAGGATATTGGCTTGATCCCTCACGCAAGATTTTTAAGTTATATACATAGCAGTGAAATTGCTGGGTCATTGGAGATGAAAATGTAGAAATTTATAAAATTATTTTCCAAAATGATTTATCAGTTTACGCCCATTCTCGCAATGTAAGAGTTCCTATTGCCCCACATCATCTCCAACTCTTAGATGTCAGATTTAATTTGTGCCAATCTAGGATGTGTAAAATGTTACCCTATTGTGGTCTGAATTCACATTTTCCTTATTACTAATGAAATTGAGCATTTTTTCTTACATAGGTCAACATTTTCTATTGGATTATACTTTTTCATATTGTTTTACAGAGTTTCCTTAAGTATTTTGGATAATAATCCTTTGCTAGTTGTATACATAGCAAATACCTTCTCTCACTTTGTGGTTTGCCTTTTTACAATCTTAATAGGGTCTTTTGAAAGAAAGAGTTTTTAAATTAAATGTAATTAAAGTTATCAATTTTTCTTTTACGGTAAGGACTTGCATTTTATTTATTAAATCTTTACCTTACTCAAAGTGAGAAAGATATTCTTCCATATTTTTCTTCTAAAATTTTTTGTTTTTCCTATCACATTTATGTCCTTAGAATATTTGGACTTAATTTTATAAATGGTTTGACGTAGGGATCTGGTTTCTGTTTCTTTTTCTCCCAGTACAGATCACCTGGCACCATGTCATGAATAAGCCATAATTTTCCTGATGATCTGCAACATCACCTCTGTCTTATGTTTAAGGTGCATATATGTGTAGCTCTGTTTCTGGGTTCTCTGTTGTGATACATTCATCAGTTTGTCTCATTCTGCGACCTCCTATCACTTAGCCTTAATCACTATATTTTAGAGTAACACTTTGTATTTGTCAAGGCATGTAACTCTGACTTATTTTTGTCAGAAATATCTTTGTCTTTCATGACCACCCCTTCTCTTCCCCGCCATATCGATTTTAGAATCAGTTTGTCAATTTCTATAAAAAGACGTGCTGGAATTTTTGTTAGAATGCATTGAGTCTACTTATCATTAGGGGGAAAATGATCTCTTTATGATAGTCTCTCTTATCCATGAATGTGGACTCTCCATTTATTTGAGTGCTTCATGTTTTTTCCCAATTTTTTTTTTTTTTTTTTTTTTACTTTTCTTCTGCTTTATCTCCTCAAATCCCCCCGGTACATAGCTGTATAGCTTAGTTGCAGGTCCTTCTAGTTGTGGCATATGGGATGCCACCTCAACGTGGCCTGACCAGCGGTGCCATGTCCGCACCCAGGGCCACCGCAGCGGAGCGCGCGAACTTAACCACTCGGCCACGGGGCCGGCCCCCAGTTTGCGTGTTTCTAAATGTCTTTCTATAAAGTTTTATAATTGTTTTGCACATATTGAAATATATTTTAGATTTATTCCCAAATACTTTACGGATTATGTTGCTATTATAAATGCAATTTGTTTGAAAAATGTGTTTTCTTTTTGCTGCTGATGTGTAGAAACGCAATTGAATTTTTATAGCCAGCCATCCTGCTACAATCTACTTATTGAAACCACTTGTATGTAAATTTGGTGAGAATTTCTATGTATAGAGTCATATCGTCTGGGATAATGTTTGTTTTCTTTTTACAACTATTTCACAATTTTATTTTAAATCTAATTGGAATGGCTACGTCCTAAAATATTTAGTAGAAGAAATGGTAACAGGCATTTTCATGTACTTCCTGTTTTTAGGAGATTTGGTTTAATATGTCCTTGCTAAGTAGAATATTTGCTTGGTTTTATTTACCTGAAGCAAGTTATCTGATGTTCCTAGTTTTCTGAGAATTATACTCAAGGATAGGTGTTAGATATCAAATAGCTTTTCTGCATCTATTGGCAGGTTTCTTCTTTAATCTGCCAACATGGTAAATTACATTTAGAAATTATGTACTCTTAAAACCCCCATGCATTCCTGAAATAAACCTAATTTAGTCATTTTTCTTTCCTTTTTATAATTTGCTGGATCAGTTGGATAATATTTAGTTTAGGAATTTGTATCTGTGTTTCTGAGTTATTGTTTCTCCTGCTGTCCTATTTTAGTTAGGAGCTTATTCTGGTCAGATGGAATGCATTTTGAAGAATTCCCTCTTCTTTTCTGTTCTTAGCAAGAGTTTGTATATGTTTGGAAGGACATATTCCTTGAAAGTTTAACAAAATGACTCCTAAAGCCAATTAAGCCAGAGGCTCTTACTTTTAGAACAACTTTCATTCACTAATTCAAATTATTAGTTAACTATTAGTTAAACAAGTAGTTAAATAACTATTCAAGTTGTCTATTTGTTCCTCAGTCATATTTAGTAAATAATATTTTTATTTGTTTAGTTCATCCATGGTTTCACATTTATTTGCACAAAGTTGATCTGGGTAAGCTTATTATCTTTTCAGTCCCTACACTATTTGTTATTATACCTCCATTATTAGTCTCATTCATCATTAGCCTTTTCTTTCTTTTATTTTATTTGGTCTATCTGAAGTCTCGTATAACTGATTCATCTTTTACAACACGTGGTTTTGTCCATCTTCTGAAGTATATCTCTGTTTTCTATTTTTCTAGTTCTTCCCTTGTTGTAAGTATTTCCATCCTTCTACTTTTCCTGGATTTATTCTTTATTTTTTCCTTCTGTTAAATTAATAAGTAGAATATTTGGCTTATTAAGTTTTTGACTTTATCACTTTATAATATGAGAACGTACTATGCATTTCCATTTATGATCTGCTTAAACTGCATGGCATGCTTTTTGCTATGTAATTTTTTTCACTATCCTTCCATTAGAATACTTCAATTTCCTTTATGATTTCTCTTTGACCCACACATGCTATTTTTATACAGTGTTAGAGTTCTCTTCCTCAAATACAGTTATTCTACACAAGTAATATTTCTTCAGATTTACTTTATGTTTATTATTTGATTTGTCCATTTCCTGTTTCTTATATTATCCTTTTGGACTCGCTTTTCTTCTTACTGAAGCCCATCCTTTTGGAGTTCCTTTATGGTAGGTCTTTTGGTGACAAACTCTCTCTTTTCTTTTATCTCTAAATGTCTTTATTTACTGCTATTCATAGATTATTCTCGATTCACAAATGTTTTCTATCAAAAATTTGAAGGTAATATCCTTTGATTTTCTGCTTTCTGTTGTGCTAAGAAATCTGCTTTAATTCTAATTTCCATTCCTTTGTCAATGGTCTCTTCTATATGTCTAACTAATTTTAGAATTGTCCTCTTTGGAAATCCCATAAGGCTATCGGTGACTTCTCAGCAGAAACTTTATAGGTTAGAAGGGAGTGGCATGATATATTTAAAGTGCTGAAAGGGAAAAACCTACAAGCAAGAATACTCTATTAATACTCACCCAAAAACTGCAGAATGCAATAATAGTAGGGAACTTTAACACTCCACTTACACCAATGGATATCTCATTCAAACAGAAGATCAATGAGGAAACAATGGCCTTAAATTACACATTAGACCAGGTGGACAAATCAGCCTTATAAGAAATGCTAAAGGGACTTATTTAATTGTGAAAGAGAAGACCATAAATAGGAATAAGAAAATTATAAAAAAAAAGCAATAAAATCATTGGTAAAGGCAAATATAGAGTAAAGGTAGCAGATCAACCACCCATGAAGATAATATGAAGGTCAGAAGACCTTTCTCACTTAAGTAAGTCCCTTTAGCATTCAGAATGGAAGGAGAAAGGAACCCAAACATAATACTAAAGAAAGCCATCAAACCACAAGGGAAGAGAACAAGAGGAGAAGAAAGGAAGAGAGAAGAACTACTAAAACACCCAGAAAAAATCCCCCCAAAATGGCAATAAGTACATACTTATCAATAGCTACTTTAAATATCAATGGAGTAAATGCTCCAAGAAATATGTATAGGGTGACTGATGGGATAAAAAAACCAAGACCCGGGGGCCGGCCAGGTGGCATAAGCAGTTACATTTGTGTCCTCTGCTTTAGCAGCCCAGGTTTGGCCAGTTTGGACCCTGGGAGCAGACCTATGCACTACTTATCAAACTATGCTGTGGCAGGCGTCCCACATATAAAATAGAGAAAGATGGGCACAGATGTTAGCTCAGAATCAATCTTCCTCAGCAAAAGGAGGAGGATTGGCAGTGGATGTTAGCTCAGGGCTAATCTGCCTCAAAAAACAAAACAAAACAAGACCCATATATATGCTACATACAAGAGACACACTTCAAACCTAAAGACACTCACAAACTGAAAGTGAAGGGTTGGAAAAAGATACTACATGCAAATGGCAATAAAAAGAAAGCTAGGGTAACAATACTTAGATCTGACAAAATAGATATTAAAACAAAAACTGTAACGAGATAAAGAAGGGTATTACATAATGAAAAGTGAACAATCCAACAAGAGGATATAACATTTGTAAATATCTATGTACCTAACATAGGAGAACAAAAATATATAAAGAAATTATTAATAGATAAAAGAAGAAATAGACAGTAACACAATAATAGTAGGAGACTTTAACACTCCACTTAAACCAATGGATAGATCATCCAAACAGAAGACCAATGAGGAAACAATGACCTTAAATGACACATTAGACCAGGTGGACTTAGTAGATATATACAGAACATTCCATCCAAAAACTGCAGAATACAAATTTTTTTTAAATGCACATGGCACATTCCCCAGGACTGATCACATGTTAGGCCACAAAACAAGTCTCAATAAATTTAGGAAGACTGAAATAGTACCAAGCATCCTTTCTGATTACAAAGGTAAGAAACCAGAAATCAACTACAGGGAAAAAATGAGAAAAGTCACAAATATCTACTGAACAATGATTGGTTCAATGAAGAAATCAAGGAGAAATAAAAAAAAAAAATACCTGGAGACAAACGAAAATATGACATGCTAAAATTTATGGTATCCAGCAAAAGCAGTTCTAAGAGGGAAGTTTATAGCAAGACAGGCCTACCTCGACAAACAAGAAAAATCTCAAACAATCTAACAGTGCAACTAAAGGACTGGATGAAGAAGAACAAACAAAGCCCAAAATCAGTAGAAAGAACAAATAATAAAAATCAGAGCAGAGATAAATGAAATAGGGACTAAAGAAAAAATAGAAAAAAATCAATGAAACCAAGAGCTGGTTCTTTGAAAAGATAAACAAAACTGACAAAGCTTTAGCTAGATTCATGAAGGAAAAAGAGAGAGGGCTAAAATAAAGAAACTCAGAAATGAAAGAGAAAATACAATGGACACCTCAGAAATACAAAAGATTATAGGAGAATACTATGAAAAGTGATAGTCCAACAAATTGGATAATCTAGAAGAAATGGATAAATTCTTAGAATCCTGAAACCTTTCAAAACTGAATCAAAAAGAAACTGAGAATTTGAATAGACCAATCACCAGTAAGGAGACTGAAAAAGTAATTGAAAACCTCCCAAAAAATGACCCAGGACCAAAGGGCTTCCCTGGTGAATTCTACTAAACATTCAAAGAAGATTTAATACCTATCCTTCTCAACTCTTCCAAAAATTGAAGAAGAGGGAAAGCTTCCTAACACATTTCATTAAGCCAACATTATCCTGATACCAAAACCAGATGAGGACAACACAAAAAAAGAAAATTACAAGCCAATATCACTGATGAACATTGATGCAGAAATCCTCAACAAAATACTATCAAATCAAATACAACAATACATGTAAAAGATCATACACCATGATCAAGTGGGATTTATTCCAGAAATGCAGGGATGGTTCAACATCTGCAAATCAATCAAAATGATACACCTCATTAAGAAAATGAAGAACAAAAATCACACGATCATCTCAATAGATGCAGAGAAAGTATTTCACAAGATACAGCATCCATTTATGATAAAAACTCTGAATAAAATGGGTATAGAAAGAAAGTAACTCAACATAACACGGGCTATCTATGGCAAACCCACAGCCAATATCATTCTCAATGGAGAATAACTGAAAACTATGCCTCTAAGAACAGGAACCAGACAAGGATGCCCACATTCACCACTCTTATTTAACATAGTAGTGGGAGTCCTAACTAGAACAATTAGGCAAGAAAAAGAAATAAAAGGGATCCAAATTGGAAAGGAAGAAGTGAAACTGTCACTATTTGTAGATGACATGATTTGACATATAGAAAACCCTAAAAAATCAACCAAAAAACTTTTAGAAATAAGAAATGAATACAGTAAAGTTTCGGGATACAATATCAACATACAAAAATCAGTTGCATTTGTATACACTAACAATGAAGTAGTAGAAAGAGAATGAGAATACATCCCCATTTACACCCGCAACAAAAAGAGCAAAATACCTAGGAATAAACTTAACCAAAGAAGTGAAAGATCTGTACACTAAAAACTATAAAACATTGTTGAAAGAAATTGAAGAAGACACAAAGAAATGGAAAGATATTCCATGCTCTTGGATTGGAAGAATTAACATAGTTAAAATGTCCATACTTCCTAAAGCAATCTAAAAATTCAACGCAATCCCTATCAAACTTCCAAAAACATTTTTCACAAAAATAGAACTAAGAATCCTAAAATTTATATGGAACAACAAAAGATCCCCAAAAGCCAAAGTAACTCTGAGAAAAAAGAACAAGACCAGACAGCCATAGTAACCAAAACAGCATGGTACTGGCACAAAAACAGAGACACAGATCAACAGAACAGAATCAAGACCCCAGAAATAAACCCACACATCTCTGAACAGCTAATTTTTGACAAGGGAGCAAAGAGTAGACAATGGAGAAAGGAAAGTCTCTTCAATAAATGGTGCTGGAAAAACTGGACAGCCACATGCAAAAGAATGAAAGTAAACCATTATCTTACACCATGCACAAAAATCAACTCAAAGTGGATTAAAGGCTTGAATGTAAGACCTGAAGCCATGAAACTTCTCCCCTCTTCAACATTTGTCTTAGCAACATATTTTCAAGTACCTTATCTGATGGGGCCAGGGAAACAATAGAAAAAAGAAACAAGTGGGACTACATCAAACTAAAAAGCTTCTGCACAGCAAAGGAAACCATCAACAAAATGAAAAGAGAACCTAACAATTGGAAGAAGATATTTGCAAACTATATATCTGACAATGGGTCAATATCCAAAATAACATTAACACACATAAAATAACAACCCAATTAAAAAATGGGCAAAAGATTCCAACAGGCATTTATCCAAAGAAGATATACAGATCGCCAACAGGCAAGTGAAAAGATATTCAACATCACTAACTATCAGAGAAATGCAAACCAAAACTACAATGAGATATCACCTCACTCCTGTCACGATGGCTATGATTAATAAGACAGGAAATAACACGTGTTGGAGAAGATGTGGAGAAAAGGGAACCATCATACACTGCTGGTGGGAGTGCAAACTAGTACAGCAACTATGCTAAACAGTATGGGAATTCCTCCAAAACTTAAGAATAGAACCACCTTTCAATCCAGCTATTCCACCGCTGGGTATTTGTCCAAAGAACAGAAAAACGCTGAAGTGTAAAGATATGCACCCCTATTCATTGCAGCATTATTCACAATAGCCAAGACTTGGAAGCAGCCTAGGTGCCCATCAAGGGACAAATGGATAAAGAAGACATGGTATATATACACAATGGAATACTACTTAGCTATAAAAAAATGATGAAATCTGGCCATTGGTGACAACATGGATGGATCTTGAGGGCATTTTACTAAGTGAAATAAGTCAGAGGGAGAGAGTCAAATACCATATGATCACTCATAAATAGAAGATAAAAACAACAATGAACCATCCCATAACCACAGAGAATGGATTGATGGTTAGCATGGGGGAAGTGGCGAGGGAGGCGGGTGAAAGGGGTAGGCACATGTTTGTGGTGATGGATTGTAATTAGACTTTTGGTGGCGAACATGACGGAATCCACACAGAAATCAAAATATAATGATGCACACCCGAAACTTTATAATGTTATAAACCATTGTTACTTCAATTAAAAAAAAGAAAAAAACCCCACATGTATTAGTTAAAAAAAAAAAGAATTGTCTCATTTCTCTGCTGCTTTTATATTCTGCAATTCTTTAAATTTTCTAGACATGAATCCTTTTTACTTTTCCTGTTTTGGATATGTTATACTTTCTGGATTCATTGCTTCTAGAAATTCATAGCCATTATTCATGTATTACATCCTGTCTATTTCTTCTGTTTTTTCTTTCTCAGAATCCAGCTCAGTGTACATTAATCTATTCTCTACACCTCTTTACTCCTCTATTATATTTTCTTTTTACCTGTCTCTTTGTGCTGAATTCTGGGCAATATTTTCACATACATCTTTAAGTTTATTAAATGCTTCTTTTATTATTATTTGTCATATATATAATGAAAGTATCTATCTCCTTATCTATCTATCTGTCTATGTACAGATATAAATACACAATGTATGACTCTAATCCATTGCTTAAGGGTTTTTTTGCAATAATTATATTTTTTCATTTTAGAAGTTTCATTTCCCCCCAATCTGCCTATTCTTTTTGTCTTTTTCTCACTTTTGTGACTGAATTTGTTATTTTTTTACTGTTCCGTATACAGCTGTTGTATGTATGCTTCTTTAACACATGCAGTCCTTGGGATTCTAAATCAGTTGCTGATTGTTTCTGCTGACTCATTCATGTCTTGCTTTTCCTGTGCTTGGTGTTCTCTGATTGTGATATTATTGCCTGATCATAATCTGTGGGGTCTTTGGGTCCTGAATTTTGAAAGCTTTCTCCTGAGAGGACTTCTGCGTCTTTAAGAAGCCAGGGGTTGCTGCTGACATGGTACCGCTTCAGGGTTGCTTGAGTGTCTTGGGCCAGAACAGGAGCCACAGGGTCAGGACCCCTGCTGGCTGGCAGCCAAACACTGATTCTGACAGTGGTGCATTCAAAGCACTGAGAAACCGACTCAGAGAAAGCCCACAGACCACAATGACAGCTGTGTTTCTCCTTCACGCTCAGGTCTTTTTTTCCTTTTGCACAGGGAAAGGCATTGAAATTCTCCTTTCACTTTTGTGAGACCAAAATTAACAGCAAGAGTATGCCTTATTCATAGCTATTTATTTTGCAAAGGAAGAACCTTTCAGAATACCTACTTTGGCATCACTCTTAAAAGCCAGTAAGCCACTTTCTACCAAGACTAAGTGACACAGCACTTTTTTCAACTAAAAAAAAATACAGGAGAGGGCCAGCCAGCCCCAGTGGCCTAGTGGTTAAGTCTGGCATGCTCTGCTTGGTGGCCTGGGCTTGGTTCCCAGGCATGGACCTACACCTGGTCGGTGGCCACACTGTGGTGGCAACCCACATGCAAAATAAAGGAAGATTGGCACAGATGTTAGCTCAAAGCTATCTTCCTCAGCAAATAACCCCACAAAAAATAGAAACACAGGAGAAAAGACAGTGGAAGTTTAAGGGTAATAAATCATGCATTCTTATAGTCACTTATTTCTCAATTTTTATTGAATTATCTGTCCGGCAGTGCTAGTTGGAGGAGACCCAAAGACGTAGCAGCTGTGACCCCAAGGGAACTCACAGTCCAGCACTGGGGACGGGCAGAGCCCCAGAAAGACTCAGCAGCTGTGACCCCAGGGGAACTCACAGTCCAGCACTGGGGACGGGCAGAGCCCCAGAAAGACGCAGCAGCTGTGACCCCAGGGGAACTCACAGTCCAGCACTGGGGACGGGCAGAGCCCCAGAAAGGGCTGCGGAAACCTGAAATTCCTTTTTGTCCCTGCAAACTTTTCTTTAATTAGTAAATGACGTATATGTTTAAAATAAAATAAAGTTGCAATTAAAGACATGGAGATTATCATTGTTTTTAATAAACATTTGATCATGGATATAAATTTACTGAAATGTTTTCTATTTTGAAATATTGTAATATTTTGTTTTGGATTCATTCCAAACTAAATATTTTGGGAAATTAAACTTATGAATCAAATGTACTATTATGATTGCAAACATTTTAAAGAAAGACATTTATAAACACCTATCCTGATTTGTACATTTCTAAAGGAAAACAAGTGAATGGGAGGTATAAAATTGATTAGTTTCCTGAGTAATAGATTGGGTAAAAAATAATTGAAAGTTAAAATGGTACTAATGAAAGATATGAAGATATTCTATAGTCAATGATAGGGAAAAAATTTTTAATGAGCATTAATTTATCTTAAGAATATTTAACCAAATATAATAAAGCACTATTTAAAATTTTAAATATCATCCTTAACATGAATCTGCAGTGCTAAACAGCATACATGTTGATATTCAATAGATATTCCTTAACTGAGGGAAGGAAAGCAGGAAGGAAGGGTGGAAGGACGGAAGGAAGAATGAATACAGGAAGGAAAGAAGGATGGAAGGAAGGAAGGGTGTAAGGACGGAAGGAAGAATGAATAGAGGAAGGAGAGAAGGATGGAAGGAAGGAAGGGTGGAAGGACGGAAGGAAGGAAAGGTGGATGGAAGGGTGGAGGGAAGGTGGATGCCTGGGAGGGAGGAAGTGTGTACTTGGCTTTCTTCTCCAGGCTCTTTCAGCCTCATCTCCTCTTCCTCCCCTACCGTACTCAAGCCAGAGTAAACCGTCCCTTCCTTGAGCTTCGTGTCTGTCTTGGGTTTTTGCGCAACTGTTCGCTTTGCTGGAACACTCCTGTCTTCCTGTTTTGCCACAACTGTTAATATTAAATATCTTCCCATTGTGGGTTAGTACCTAAGCCAAAAATGAAAATGTTTTATCTTTTTAATTATTTAAAGTGGTATACATAAAGGATTTTTACTACAGAAATTCATTTAACTAATTCTAATGTAACTTTAGATTGTAAGTCTTGGATTTAATTTTCAGGGGACAACAAAGTATGAAGGAAAGAATTCTGGATTTGCTGTCAGACAGGTAGCAAAAATGCGTAGCTCAGGACTTGGCTCATAATAGATATTTAATAAATTTTAATTTCTTCCTTCTTTCCTTTCCTGTCTTTTCCTATATCTTCACTTTTTCCTTTTTTCCTTTTTTCTTTTTTCCTAATCTTCACTTTTTCCTATATTATAACAAAATATTAACTCATGTTAAAACGTTCATTTTTCAGAATAAAAAGAAGTATATATTTTAGATTTCTGTATTCCACAGATTATAGTACTTGGGTCAAAAATTGGGTTTAAAATTCCTAGCAATTAAGTGAAACTCAGAAACATATATTTTTTTACAACAAACTATATAATACTAAAGTTAGAAAATTAGATTTTTCCTCAAACAGCACTCAAGTAGGAAAATACAAGTGCTTCTTAAAATAAAGACTATGAATAAATCAGCAGACAGTAACTTCAACCGATGTTTTGAAGGCAGAGTACAGGCATGTTATTGGATTTCAATTGACTGAAGTAATCTTTTCTCAAGAGGCTTAGATAATGTGCTGCAGACACTTTGCTTCTGATCATCTAATTTAACAAAGAGACAGAAATCAGAGAGTGTACATGAAAGTGTTTGAAATGTCCATTTTGTGGGCTGATACAAATAAATCCTTGAATACATTTCCTACAAGTCCCAGATCTCATTCAGTTCAAAGACCACTTCCTTAATAAGTTCCTCTAATAAAACCAAGAAAAATCCTTCAATCTATGAACTTGGTCAAAAATCTGGCAAGATCTTTTAATCAAAGGACATATATGATCAAGTTGAGGAACCTATGCAGGGCCAGTTTAAGTGTGCTTGGCCTTTCACAAGTTCACATCCCAACCTCAGCGGCGCTGCGCCCGCGATAGTTCATACCACTCTGTACGTTTGTCTTCATCTCAAATTTTCCCTTCAGCTGTATTTTCTTCCAGAAAATTTTCCGAGATTCAAGGTGTCAAAGGAATAGATAAGACAGAATTACAAACACCACTCACATCTGGAGACTAATTAATATTGGATGATCTTAATGGGACACTCATGGACTAATGTTAAGAGAAGTGGAATGTGACAAAACAAGGGTTGATAAACGCAGATGCTCAAACCAGGCTCGCCTCAGATACCGATAACTATTCCTAATGACTATCTTGACTCTTTATTTTTTCCTGTAATTTTTCAGACGGCAATGCCATCATATATTGTTTGCTTCATTTTACGAGAATCAATGTCTGCATAACAAAAGGTGCTAATTGGAGAGGATCCTGAGTCACCTTTTCAGAGCAAAGCCACCTGGATTACTGTTTTCCTCAGACTGACCTTTCTGTTCTGCAGGAAAGACAATCAGGAAATGCTCTCCAGGCCATTTTAGTATGAAACACAAAAGCTTAGAAATCCCCTGTGAATAACTGAAGGCAACCATTAGGAGTACAGCCAACCAGTCTCTTAATGGAGAGGTCAGGAGGAGCAGTAGGCACAGAACCTCTCTGAGAGCCCAAGGAACATTGGTGGTTTATAATTGATTTTTCTGTGCAGATTTCCTTTTTTTCAAATTATAATTATATCAGTGTCATTAATAATGGCTGTTGCAAGGGGTCTTGCCTTACTCTCCAAGGCAAAAATTAAATCTGGTCAGAGGAGCCTCATAATTATTTCTACTTATTTGAAGCAGAACACAGACAGGTTTCTCCCCCCTCATCTGGGAGTCTAAGATACCTAAGTCTCCCCCTGAGCAGTCAGGATAATAATAGCAGAGCCAGGAAATGAAGCCCCTTACTAAACATCGCCCACCAAGTGGGAATATGCGAAGAGAGTTCTGTTGTGATAGTTTAACTCAGAGCGCTTCTGTAGTAATTATTTTTTTTCTAAATTTTAAAGGTCTGATGCATTTCTTGAGGATGTTAACTATCTTTCTAAATTAAGAAAGTAATGCATTTTCTCAAAGAAATTTCTTTTTAAAGAGATGTGCTGATTAACAATTAGAAAAGCTGAGCCAAATAGCAGAGCTCGGAGGATTGGTGGAAGCCGGGAGATGCCTTGGTTCTAGCAAGGCCTTTGTTAAAACACTTACTTGAATATACTAGGTAATACAAATCCAGATACAGATTTCTTGGGAAATGGCCTTTCTTGATTTAATTTTCCACTTACACACACACACACACACACACGTGCATGTGCGTGCACGGATTCATACTACTACTTTGGCTAATCTTTTCATACTTTGAGTTGATCTATTAATCTTCCCACGACTTCTTATACAACCCTGCAGCAGGATACTTACTTGCTTTTTTTTTTTCGTTTTTTTTGTTCTCTTTTTGGCAGGGAAGACTGGCGGCCCTGAGCTAACATCCATTGCCAATCTTCCTCTTTTTGCTTGAGGAAGATTGTCGCTGAGCTAACATCTGTGCCTGTATTCCTCTACTTTATATGTGGGACGCTGCCACAGCATGGCCTGAGGAGCAGTGTGTAGGTCCATGCCAGGGATATGAACCCATGAGCCAGGGCTGCTGAAGCTAAGGGCATGAACTTAACCATTACGCCCCTGGGCTGGCCCCAATACTTACATATTTTGATACTTCAATTAATATTGATTTGGGAAAAGTCCAAATATTTCATTTATTAATAACCTGAGAAGGCACTGTGTCAGTTCATATTATCAAGTTTAGAAATCTGTTTCATAAATTAAATTTTAATTACACAATATTAACTACTTTCCTATATTTCTTTATTAGCTAGGAGTGATCAGTTAGGGAGAGAAGACCTCTGTTGTTTCCGAGGTGGCTTTATCCTTTTGTAAAGCCAGGGAATTGTGCGCTCATGGGATCTGGTCTACTTTGTCAAAATTTGTTAAGGTCTTGCAAGAGTCAGAGCAACATAAATCCTTAGTTGTGGCTGAATATAAGGTCGAAGGTGTAAGTTTTTCTTTTTAATCTTCATAATGAGGAGTAAGCATGAGATTGCTTGGAAATGTAGTTAGGTTGTTTATTTTACTTTTATTTTAGAGACAGAAAAATAGCTACATGGGCTACTTAAATGACATGACTGAATTATTTGGAAAAAAAAAGATCCATTGTAGGTATTAAGGTTTATATGTTGAACTTTGGACAGCATTATCCATTCTTCCAGGGAAATTCTAAAAATTGAAATGGCTTTATTACTGAACTATTTTTTAAAAACCATGGGCATTTCAGAATAGGTACATAGCATTTCCTGACAGATCATTTTTCTGTTGAAGCCAAACTGAAACACCATAGATTCTTCCAAGAAGCCTGATATGGCAGCCAGTCCCAAGATTGACCCCAATGATCCCCACCTTCTAGTATTTACAGTTATGCAACGCCTCCCATAATTTACTAGGGTTGGTCTGTGTGTGATTAGGTGATAAAAGACACTGCCTCTTTGGTCTTGAATGTGCATTCCTTTTAGAGGCCATCAGGCCCATGTGACAAAACAGCCAAAGCTTTCCAGAGTCACATGGGTGAGGTTGAAGAAGATTCCACAGCCTCAGCTGAGCCTCCAGCTGACAGCTTGCGTGCAACCCCTGGGAGACCCTGAGTCACAGCCAGCCAGCTGAGCCACTCCTGCATTTCTGATTCTCAGACACCTTGAGAGATGACATGCTTTCATTGTTTTAAGCTGCTAAGTTTTTGGGTAATTTGTTATGCAGCAATAGAAAACTATTGCTGCATCTGTAGATGAGCTTACTGTTTATCATCTTTTCATGTGAGGGTAGCCTATGAAACATCTCCTAATTGGTGGTGCTTTCTAAGAAGAGAACACGGAATATTAGAAGACGACTGGCTTTGCATTCAGCACATCTGTAATGTGGTCTTGGCCAAGGTCACGCAAGCCACAGTTATTCTGGGTCTAGCTTTCTAAGATATATAAGACAGTTAGATTAAATTAACTCTAATGACCATTCATATTTTAAATTCTATAATTATGAGAGGGCTCTCATGCTCTCAGTTTTGGAATCTCTTTGTAAATGAAATCTTTATATATTTACCACAATATTGCCCACTTTTCAATATATCTCAACTTCCGTGAATGATCAATAATCAGGGAGGGAAGAGTGCTATTGCAAAGATGGTAAACAAGGGAAAGAGAACGTGGGCTGTCATAGAGCATCTGCATAATCTACTCTAGCCTTTAAGGATATGAAGGCATAGAAGAAATGAAAACTATGAGGGAAGAGATGAAAAAGCAGGCACAGTAAAGTAATTTACTCCAACTAGGGAGTAGGGAAATAATAAAATCTGCCAAAATAAGTAGAACACCATGCTTCATGAGCTGTTCTCATACAGTATAAAGAACTTGTTTTAAATAGAAGGGTGAGAATCGTGTATCAAAGCAAAATATATCCTTGCTATCCTCTATATGTCTAATATGTACTTGGAAACTACAGTAATAATGATACATTTTCCATAATTAGGCCATACTACTGTCCATTTATATCTAAGTTATAAGAATAATTTTTCTGTCTTTATTTAAAGTCAAATGATTTATATTTCCTAAAAGATGTACATTTATATTTTAAAAAATAAATTTTGTAATTTCCAAATTAGAATATTATCACATGCTTATACTAAAACTTATTCAGAGACAATAAAATAATGTTATGGGATGGTATCAGTTGGTTAGTAATGATGCAGAAGGTAGTTTTTAAATGTAGGTCCGGGTTCTGCTCTGTAGTTTACATATGAGTTACTGTATTTACATGTGTCTGACTTATTACCATATCATCTATAGAAGAGAATAAGCCTTTTGATGCTCATGCTTGCGGTTTGGGTAACAAAAATTTAAAGGACCTTCTATGCAGGGACTGGACCACAGTAAAACCAGCACTGGTAGTGTACAGAAACTAACACCAATTTTAGCAGGTTGTATGCATTGAGTACTTACTCTTTCCAAGCAGTAAGTGAAATGATTTACATTTAAAAGTCTCATTTAATTTATTATTCATAATTGCTTATGTGGTTGTTATCATTTCTCTCCTAACAGATGAGGAAATTAAGGCTTAGGGAAATACAACTAGTTGCCTGTGGTCCCATAGTTAATTAGCGTCAAAGCCTGAATTTCAACTCAGGTCTGTCAAAATCCATGACTAGACAGAGTACTACTTCCTTTGGTTCTTGAGGAGCTGAAAAAGAGCTGAAAATGTAATAAGGCCGTTGTCAATCTGGTTGACAGAAACTAAGCAAAGGGAAGTTTAACGGCTTGCCCAAGGTCCACAACTAGTTAGAGACAGAGGTGACAGCAGAACTACCCAGTTCACTTTCATTTCAATTGCTTTGTGATTTTAAATTATAGTACATTTTTGTTCTTAAGTGTCAAATACTTTATTTCATAAATATCAATGTGAATTAACTAAAGAGCCACCAAAAATTAAATAAGGGACAGAAGAAAAAAGAAATAAGCAATAGTCCAGTCACTTTTAATGTTCCATCAATACCTAAATATATTTTATTACAGTTTCTCATTAAGTTGCCAGTTGGAGGTTAAAATCTAAGTGGGAATCGTGAAGAAGGTAGGTGTCTCTCAATTAGCTAGTAGCTAATTAACTTATCTTAAAATGAGTTAACACAGGTAAAGGGCACTGAGTAAATGCTAGAATTGCTTTTGCTTTTTCATAATCCACCTTAGGTATTAATACCAAGATTTTGTTCTCTACCTTACTCAAGACTGGAAAAAGTAGTTTTTACGATTAGAATTGCAAGCATTTTAACTTCTGACTCATTTTAATTTTTCTAATTTATACAACAAAATCAAATTGTGGCCTTCAGTAAATAAGGGTTCCCTGCTCCAACAGGGCAGGTTTCCCAACTCTGGATACACTAGAAACCTTCCACGTCAGACCTCCCCTCTGGCAGTAAAAAATCTGCAGATAAAGTCAGGAAGCAGAGGCACAGAGATGCTCATATATTTATTAAGGAAAATTTGTATGAAAGGTTGGATTTTCTTTATAGTATTACAATGTTTTGAAGTCTATGGGGACTAATAAAACCCATGCTTAAAAATGCATGGTTTAAAAACACGTACACACTTTTCACAAAAGCATTTACTCGAGTGAACTATTTCCAGGGAGGAAACCACACCAAATTCCTGATTGGCTACCAAGAAAAGTTGCTCCTCTGCCAGGTGGTCCATATTCCCTCCATTAGCATTTCCTAATAAATCCCTGAAGGAAAACGGAGCCAAACAATGCACCTGTGAACAGTCACCTCATCTGTTTTAGAAAATCTCTCAAGGTAACTTCACAAGGTTTTTCATACAATTACAGGCTTCAAAATCCTTGGAAGAAATAAATGCATTTTTACTCAATTTATAAATTTTTTTATTGAGTGCCAGATGGAAGAGAGTGGCAGCAGAGTATCAGAAGAGAAAAGGTAAATTTATGGATTGGTAATTATGTTTGTACTTCTGGCCCCAAATGGTAATTGTTTAAAGAATAGGCAAAAATATCGCTGTAGTTTTCACTGCATTTGAAATGAGCAAAACTTGCATTTCTCCCCTGGGAGTATGTCTCAGTGGACATTTTAATAAGGCTGTGACCAGTGGAGACCTGTGAAGGCTTAGAGACATAATCTAATTGCAACTCTTAGTGTGAAATTTCTATTAGAAAATCTGGCAAGATTTACCCACAGGCATCATATAGTAGGATGCACTCTTTCATCTTTTTAGGATAGAAAGTTAGATGTCTGACTTGTATGTTTGGCTTTCAAAGGTAACAACATGATATTTACGTTTTCTGTTAATGGAAGGGTAGTCCTTTGAAGGCTGACTGAAGGCAGCCTGAATTCAAGGCAATGTTACAGTCAAATAACACCTCTCTGTGGGATTCCTGTTCCTCTGATTTTCACCAAACCAGATCAGAAATTTAGAGGAAGTTTGAATTTGTGTCCTTGTTAGTCCCCAGAAGGAATTTTATGAAGGAATGAAAATATAATAGAAAAATACTAATTTTTCATATTCCATGGCTACACTGATTCTTGGTGGGCATCAGCCCAGACACTTCATCGAGGGTATTTTTTAAGAGGAGGTGGAAATTTATGTGAGTAATTAATCACTTAAAACTAGCCTTATATTTTTCTCTTTTCTTAGAAGTACAAAACTTGGTTGTAAAATATGCAGATTTTCCAAATAGTAGAAGAAACTGAATTACTCTTTCATTCTTAAGGTTTTTATATACTTTTCTGTAATTTTTCCATATTTCATATTTTCATCGGAAACATCAAATCTCTCATTCCTACTTTACTCTTACTTGGTTATTTCTTATCACCTTGCACAGCAAAGCAAGACACATTAAAATAATAAGCTTATGCAATCATGGAGTTTCAGAATTGAAAAACAACTTAGTTTACTTTACCCCCATTAAGAAAGAGATAAACACATGGAATTCAGGAAAGTGATGAAATAGCAATTTAAGAAAAGCATGACCAGGAATTTCAAAGCAACTGATTATGACTTTAGGATGTGAAATTGAAAGAAAATGTTGTGGAGTTTAGAGCCAAGTGAGATATAGCAAGTTGGCAGGAGTGGCAATTACTGTGCAGCCTTACCTGGTGTTACTACTGTGCAGCCTTACCTGGTGTTACTACTGCACTGCCCTACCTGGTGTTACTACTGTGCAGCCCTACCTGGTGTTACGAAAGAGCATCAGGGCCCAGGTTGCATTTCTGGAGACTATGTAAGAATCCTAGCCCTCTGAGCATGTGGAGAGAGTATTGTTTTATTCTTGGAAAGCAGATTATAGACTTATAATACTCATTACATTTATAACCTTCATTTCAGTCTATAAATTTAGGTTTATTCTAAAGGTTTGAATGAAATATATTTAGAATACTTAGTTCTATCAACTTTATTTTCTCCTTTTCCAGATGTATCAAATCTTTGACATACTAAATCCAGCTTCTATAATTTTAAACAAACCCATCTTTCAAATCAAACAAAAGATAGTATAACTCTTATGAAATAGTAGACAATTTAACACTAGAGGAGTCAGTAGACACTTGTAATTTTCAAATGCGTGCAGACTCTATGCTGATGCAATGGTGTAAATATCTCATCTCTTCCTATTCCGACACGTTCAAACCATCCGGATGCTGCTGTTGGTGCAGCACTGGCACCGATCCCAGGCTTGCTACCACGAGAATCTCTGCTCCCGACACCAGGGACTCTCTGGGCTCACTAAACCAGACAGGCTTCTGCATTGTGTGGTGTCTGCTGCACAACGTGGAAACTGACCACGAAATCTCCACAGAGAGTGTGTGTACCAGTGAATTCCCTTGCTGTCCATTTTCTCTCAGGTAATGTTGTTTTAATTAACTTTATTCACCATCTCAGGTGAACTGCATCCGAAACACTTAACTGCATCTGAAACGGACTTGGTCCTTTCTTTACCGCATTTTGCTTCCCTCGAATAGTTTAGGTTCTAAAATCATACAAACCACGTGACATCTACGAGGTCCTGCCAGTTATAAAGAGGTGTGGCACTTAAGGTCATGAGTATGTTTGGAGGGTTGTGATTATTTCCCCTCTGTCCACACTTGAGAAAGTGGGGTAATGAGAAGAGGGCCTTAGAGACTCGCAATTCAAAGCGTGGGCCTTGGAGTAGCAGTGCGAGCAACCCCCCGGGAGCTTGTTCCAATTACACATCCTCATCCCAACCCCCTTAACCCACCTCCAGTCAACAAGATCCTCAGGTGATCCAGGTGGCCCAGATGCCCTTTGCTCAATCACCCCTTTCTTAGTTCCTGTGTAATAACGCATTTAGCTTTACACTTAGGTTACAAAATGCACAGGTTGGTTGGGCACGGGGGAAGGAGGATGCAGAGGATGAAGGAGAGATGTTCCTGTGCCTAGATGGTGGATGGAGGCAAGAGTAGCACTCGTGCAGGTGAAGAGAAATTCTCTTCTTCCCTTGAACAAACGTGTAAGTGGAGGAACTACAACAAAAGAAAATGAGGCTGCATGTTGACCATTCCACGAGGAAGGATTTTTTTCTGTCTTCAGTTGATTATTTCTATAATAATTGCTTCATAGATTTTTAATCAAATAAAAATGAAGGTTTACTGATTATGTATCTTTAGAAAAATGAGTGAAAGGTATTGAATTCTTATCTAGGGAAAAGCTATCTTGAGAAAGTAGAACAGGAGGGGAGCAGAGGAGCAAGGACATTGTGCAAAGCTTGATATTGAGAAGCATGTGACTTTCATAAATGACCCCAGTGAAGCTACCTTAAATCATCCGAGTGATGAAAATAGTTCCCATAATAAAAAGCTTCCCATAAATCTCCTCAGCTTTTTGTTAAACATTAGTCTCGTGACCTGAAATTATATATTTTTACGTAAAGCTCATAGATATCTTACTCTATAATTGGTGGACAAGGCAAAACAATGGCAAGCTACTTTAATTCAGTATTTTATGTAGATAATTAGTTACCCTCTGGATATAAGTAATGTTTCCTTTCTTTTGATGAGTTTTCTTGAACAAAATCTAAAAACTGCTGACTGTGGTAAAAATTAACAAGAGAACTTTAAGGAGAAGACTTTAGCAGTCAGTGTCTTAAAATGCTGGATGTAAGAATAATGAACTACTTATGGGGGACTCATGTTTGCAAAATGAGCTGCCAGTTGGTAATTAGTGGAGCTGTACAGCGCCCTGGTGAGACAGGTATGTTTTATTGCTGCCATTTTACAGATGCAAGATGGGCATCAGAGAGTAATGAAGTATTTGGCTTCAGGGAGCCTAGAAAATCAGCATCAGCAGAAAGCACTGACGTTTCTGAGACATCCAGTTGTGATGCAAGTATCACGGCCAGCGTTCACAACCACTGACTGGCTGTGCAATTTTGGTGAAGTTTCTTAGTTTCCTCATCTGTAAAATGGGAAGAGTAATAGTATTTATCTGAAAGAGCTGTATTAGAATTGAATTATTGAATCCATGCAAAACACTTTAAAAAGTACCTGGCATAAAATTAGTCGTCTATTATTGTGTAGGAATTATTAGCTATATGTCTTTCTGAGCACAGGGATCTTAAAGTGGACAAAAGAAATCCCTGCCCTCGTGATTTACATTCTAGTGATTAACAGAACATTCTCTCAGCTGATGGACATCTGTGTGTGCGTCTTTCTTAGAAAGAAACAGGAAGAAATAGGTAGAAATAGGACGTCTTGCAGGCTTTTTTTTAATTGCTATGTGTAATTTCACAGCGGCTAGGTGACCTTTTTCAACTTCCTGTGTATGAGTCCTGAACAAAGAGAGGATTTTACTAATTTATGTAGAATTTGATTGAAAGCAAACACATTGGGGGTTGGGTGACAAAGACAAACAAGAAATGACCTCCTTTCTTCAGGGGCTTACAAACCAGTGAGGGAGTCAGATACACACACATGACTCTAATCAAGACTAACTCTAGTAAACATAATTTAAAAACACAGATGCAAGAGAAATAAGAGAAAAAGGAGAGAAAAAATTAAGAATGTGACTAGAAAGGATAAAGAGAGAAGGGAAGAGTATAGATAAGGGAAAGGTATGTTGATATTCAACAGGATTTTTGATATTTTGTGACTGCAAGACAGTTTACACCATTTTGAAGGTGGAGACCGAGTGCTTAGGAGCAGATGATGTCTCGATTCTGTTGAAGTAACTTCCTAGGCCCCAGATGGAGCTGCTCCCGCCCAGGTGCCACATCAGCAAACGAAACTTAGGTCACTTTCGTGTCCCTGTAAGTGTCCACTCTACCAGAAGCACAGTGCATCCAGTAGCCAGCCCCCAAATGCCAAGACGACTCTGGGCTCTACTTATTTCTGTGTTCCTTCTCATGCCAAACAAGGTGGACTATGTGGCCCCAACCAACTAGATATTTTCTGTTTTTCTTTCCATGTTCTTTATACTTTATCCCATAAACCCTTCCTGCCTTTGCCTCATTTTGCAGTTCTCTGAATGGAGACTATCCACTTCATAAAGTGTTAGAGAAAGTTTGTCTGTATCACCTAAATTGTCTTCATTTTTTTAAAACAGTTCCCTCATTATGAGTAGGGCTTGTTTTTGAAGAAAAGCACTGCTGGTGAGTAAATAAAAAATAGAAATTTTTTGGTGACTTATACTTGATGTTCTTCATTATTTTAAGTACCTTTTCATATTCAAACAGTATTCATTTGAGTTCAAAGAAAATGAAGGGCTTTTTGAGCATGAAAAGAGAAAAGTAACTAAGAATTGGGCAAGCATGATGAATTGAATAGGGACTCTCTAAGTAGTTTGCTTCCTCCTCCAGGCCTCTCTCCACGCGCAAGACAACAGAGCAGGGCCTTGATTACAGTGTGGAGAACACTGCTCCTTGTGGTGAAGCATTTTTTAAAATGTATGCACATATTTAACTTCAGTAGCTGTAAACAAAAAACTACAGCCTTTGGGGGTTCAGATAACGTATCTATTAACTGTGTAGGCACAAAAGTAGCATTTGGACATAGCTAGAGCTGTAAGAGATTATCTTCCTGACTCTTATTTTACAGATGAGGAAACAGGACAAAGAAAGCTGAGGTCTGAGTCAAACTCGAATCTTTGAACACCCAGCCCAGGGCCTATTTCTAATCTGCCTCATTCTCTGAGCACAGGTCACTGGTAACAACAGCATGCTGTTTCACCTCAGACATGTGTAGACACTTCACATCCCAAGCAGCTTAACTTCTTTTGTGATTTACAGAATAATGCTCCTAATGCAATTGAGAACTTAATAAAACAGCATGAATTCCTCAGAGAATAGTGTAAATATTGATCGTTTGTGGATTTATTATGAGTTAGCGATACAGAGTAACTTTGATTAAAAGGAAAGGTAAGGTTTAAACGCTATAAATTAAAGACTGAGGAGAATGTGAAAATTACAGCGAGCTGAGGATTGAAACGCTGTCCGCTCTCTGAGACAAGTGCCTCGGTTAACAGTGGGTGTGCCGCCTTCCCATCACCCTCACCTGTTCCTACTCCCATCCCCCAGCTTCCGTGTTTTGCTTTTATAGGCTTGTACCCGCACCTTCTTTAGAGACGTAAACTTGGGCTACTGGAGCCACTACAGAGCACCAGAGTGCCTATGACTCTTTTCTGCAAACCACACGTACATCTCCATTAAGGCTTGTAACCAATGACCGACTGGAGCCAGAATGTGGAAGCTCAGCTTCTTTGTCTCCGTAGGATGAACTCAGAGATGTAGTTTAGGTTCCAGGGCTCGCCTTGGTCATTCTGAGTTTAGTTGGCATCTTCCTTCATAGTCCTGCTTACTTCATTCTCTTACTATTTCTCCTGGGAGCTTTCTTAATAATCATTTGCCCATGAATTCCTGTCTCAGGGTGTACTTTTGGGCAACTCGATCTAAGACAACTACCAAAGCTACTTAGGATCCATCCATCCATCCATATACCCAACCATATTTGTCTGTGCTTGCTACCTCCCTCTCTCTTTTTTGCCTCTTTCTATGTACCTCTGTCCCCCCATCCCACTCCAACCCAATAGGAAACACTTGAAACAGCATGGGGTACACTGTATTCCAGTCTATATTTCTCTACACTTATATAATCGTACACAAATATACACATATTGGGGGGAATATTTGTGTTCCAAAAACAGGATCATTTGTACATCTAGTCCTTTGTATCTTACTTTTATTACTGTACAATATTTAGGTTCCTAATAAAGAAGGAAATTAGCACTTTCAACTAAATGTTCTGTTGTAAGTTGCCCTAGTTATAAATTTTATAAAAATAGTTGCTTGGAAGGAGAAACCATGTTATAGATGTAGATATGGAAAATGTACAGTTAGAATCTGAAGTCATAGTTGGGAAAAAGTTTTAATGCTGTCAATCATCTTATGCTCTCTCTGAAAGGTTTGATATTCTAATACCTTTGATTGGTCGACTATACCTTGTGTATTTATGTACAAAAAGATAGTCATTTTTATTTAGTTTGTACGCTATTCCCATGCTATTGTGTTCTGATTGTATATTATATTATATTATATGCCAAATATTTTCCTGTTGTTTTCTTAAATGATGTTTAATAGTGATTTAGTGTGCTTTTCATCTTTAGGTCTGTTTATAATTAATATTTACAACCCACTAGAAGGGTTGATATCTTTATTTCCATTTTGTAAATGTGAATCCGAGACATAGGGAGATTAATTGACTTTTTCCTGGCCACAAGCACAACGAGAGTCAGAGGCAGAACGTGAATTAGGAATCCTTGGCTTCCAAGGCCAGTGTAATCTATTAGCTCTGGATCGTTGCCATTTTCTTACAAGATAAACTCCTGCATAACATCGTTTATCTTACCACTAAAACATGGATATTATGTCAATTACCATATTTCAGAACCTTATTGAATTCTAAAATTTTGATTGGATGAATGTGGTTCCCTTTTTAGGGAACGTATGATTTGTCCGTAATTGGAGATATTGCACTGAACTTCAGTTTATAAAATAAAACAGCAGATCTAAATGTAAAGAAAATTTTTAATTCATCAGCTATTTCCATTTATCCCTTAAATTATCCTTTCGAAATTATAGTGGGCTGTAACCTTAAACTCTTTGGCAAAGTATATGGCCTACACAAACTCACTGTAGGTTACATTAATTCCATTTTACCATTTCTTCCCAAGTGGATTTTGGAAACAATGTCAACTAAGCGTAACTAGTTGCAGGAGTTACCACTTCTTACTATATTGTAAAACTCTCTAGAGTAAGTCATGACA
This sequence comes from Equus quagga, assembly GCF_021613505.1. Lineage (NCBI taxonomy): Eukaryota > Metazoa > Chordata > Mammalia > Perissodactyla > Equidae > Equus > Equus quagga. The sequence continues at coordinate 2,620,039 of NC_060270.1, read as the reverse complement.
GAGATGAACATCTGTATCTTCTACTCTAATCTGACATAAGACGAGACAAATTAATCAAGAAGTTATAAGCAGAAAAGTAAATTAGAGAGTATTCAAAGACACGGGAGGTATGAGGTTATGCCAAAGAAGAACAAGTTTTAAAGTAAAAAAATATAGCATAACAACATGCTTAATATATACATATATATATATATCTATATATGTATATGTAGTATTTTAGAAAGCTCCAAATAAGACCTACTTTCTCATAGTACTTGATCTCGTAGTCCAGTATGGCTCCATTGGAAAAAGCAGGTGCTTGCCATGATAGGGCAATGCTATTTTGGGATGCCCAGTCCTTCCTTACCATACCTATCAGGGAAGGTGCTGAAAGGAAAGAAAACAACTAAGAATTAATTGGCAGGAATCATTCTCCAGAATCCTTTCTTTAATATTTTGTCTTCCAAAGAAAATGTAATTCTTGTTGAACAGGACATCAATTGTTGATGTCAGATTAAGAAGATAGACTTAAGATCTACTCATTCAATCCAAATAAAGTATTATAACATATTTAGAAATACTACTAGGGAACATAGGAAAAACTCAATTAGCCAGAAATAAGGGCCAGAGCTCATCATCTTCGGTTTTGTTAGAGGAGGACATTTTTCTTTAAACTGGCTTTGGTTTTGAGCTATGACATGAAGAACAACACACTTAGCTGCTATGTTTTATCAAACCTTAATCTGCTGTAGAAAAACCCTCTGCAATTACAAGATATTCAAGACTAGGTTCTTTGTAAAGTCTCAGGACTTTAAGGGAGTTTATATCACAAACTTCTTAACTACAGTAAATTATTGCTTATTAATGTGAGAATTCTTTCTTTTGCATGCTTTCTGTGATATCTGCATAAAATTGAAATATATAACTTCTGAATTTTATTTTCAGAATCATGTCTTTTTTTCTATGTAACATTGTTTTAACAATCCAATCATAACCTAAAGTAATCTTGCGTTAAACTTCCAAAATTTACCCACAATGCATACAGTGTAGATTCTTTTCTCTAACAACATATTTCTCATCTTTAAGTATTCTCCTTTTTAAAAACAGTAATTTGTGTTTTTTTTTTTTTTTGAGGAAGATTGGCCCTGAGCTAACATCCATGCCCATCTTCCTCTACTTTATATGTGGGACACCTGCCACAGCATGGCTTGATAAGCGGTGCGTAGGTCCACACCTGGGATTTGAACCAGCAAACCCCAGGCCACAGAAGTGGAGCATGAGAACTTAACTACTACGCCACTGGGCCAGCCCCTAACAACAGTAGTTTTTTATATAGAAGTTAAACGTCACTCATAAAAAGAGAAATACAAATTAAATCTATTGAGATACCTTTTCTCATCTATCAGATTGGCAAAAAATCCAAAAGTTGGACACTGGCTCTGTTGGATAGGCTGTGGGGGAAAAGCACTTTAATACATTGTTGGTGGGAATACCAAATGGAACAACTCTTAGGAAGGGAAATTCAACAATTTAAGGCCAATTATAGGTTCACTTACACTTTGGCTTTTTGGAATCTATTCCAAAAAGACATTGCACAGATAGGAAGTGACATGTTTACAAGACTACTCACTAAGATTTATTTGTAAAGATTGGAGACAATTTAAATGTCCATCCATAAAAGACTGGTTGAAAAAGCTATGCTACATCCACTGGTGAATTGCGAAGTTGTAAAAAGGAATTGTGACTATCTATAAATACCACCGTGGGATCACTTCAGGATGTGTTTTTAAGTGAAAAAGTAAGGTGGAAAAAATGTATAAAAAACTATACAGTAAGAATAAGGATAAACCTAAGAATAAAAAATAATAAAAATGCTCACCTTTAGGGGGTGAGAAGCAACAGGATGGACACTACAGTGTTAAAAGCTAGACATCTCAGAATATACTTTCCCTGAAGATTTACTTTGGAACCATGTAAATATCTTAAATGATTAGGAAACAAATTAACATTTAAAAAAGCAAACTAAAAAAATTTTTAAAATAAACAAAAGAAAGAAACCTGTTTATTGAGTTGGAGGTATAGCCTCCAAGAGGAACTACTTAAAGGGACTTAACACACGGTAACTTCGCACCCAGCCCAGTGGGGCATATTTTAAGGACTGGAAAAAACTGCAAAATTATTAAACTATTTTTAATAATGATATTGTTGGTGGTAGTACTGGTATTGTAATTCTGAATCTGTGTGTATATATTGAGGGATAAAGTGAATGAGTAATTATGTTGGTGCTACTGACAACTAGGATTTTTCTTTCCTGGGGAGAAACGAGATATGGATGTCAGATCAATGAAGATAAGCAAAAACTGTATAGAAGTAAACTCATGATAATGAAAATTAGAAATGTAAATATCATTATGAACTCATGATATCTTTCCAATTCATTTTAAGAAATCTATTCAACGGACTGGCCTGGTGGCACAGTGGTTAAGTGTGCATGTTCCACTTTGGTGGCCCAGCCTTCACCGGTTCAGATCCTGGGTGCGGACGTGGCACTGCTTGGCAAGCCATGCTGTGGTAGGCGCCCCACGTATAAAGTAGAGGAAGATGGGCACGGATGTCAGCTCAGGGCCAGTCTTCCTCAGCAAAAAGAGGAGGATTGGCAGCAGATGTTAGCTCAGGGCTAATCTTCCTCAAAAAAAAAAAAAAAAGAAAAAAGAAAGAAAAAAAAGAAATCTATTCAAACGTATGAATCACAGGTGAGAACAGGATTTGAAAAAATTGATTCTCTATGATTAAGATCAATATACTTTAAACTCCAAAGAAAGACAAGTATTAAGTTTGGTATTTTACTTCTGAATGTGGCCTTTGTAGCTTAAGGATAAAATATTTTCTTAAATTTATGAGAATGACAAGTTTGGTTATCCTAAGGAAATAAGTACTTTAGAAACTATATTTAAAACTCATTCCAGCTATTCGATGAAAGCATTATTGTGGGACTAAAATATATTCTTAAACATGAGTGATAATTACAGAAATTGATAAGCAATAGAAGAGCTTGTGCTATAGTCTAAAAGAGAAATGGAGAATGTGGTAAATAAGAAAAAGTGTTCAGATAATTCATATTTAAATTGAGTCATATTCACTACTAATAAACTAACATTAATAAATTTATCCCCGTTGGAAACATTAATGTTTCTGAATTATAGTGTATTAAATGGTGCTTTATGGAAAAACTATAACTTTAAAGTGAATCATACAAATTAGAAGTTGATTTAAATATATCAATTCATTACAATTTTTGAAAATGTCCTTTTCATGTACACAATCTTATGGTTAATTTTCAGTTTAATGTGCAATGTCATAGAACAGTATTACCAGTGTATTACATTTTGCCTCATAATTATTTACCACTCAAGGTCAAATGATAAAATCTTTGCGAAGCTTCGATTCAGTTTTGGCAGCAGCACCTCAGAACTAGTGACTGACCAGAGGCACGCCCTCTTCTATGTCCAAGCCTTCGACGGCTACCTCACTGTATGGGCGCATCATCTAAATTTTGTGAGTCCTCTCCCATACTTCTATAAAATAGAAACAAGGAAAATCTGTTCCCTGACTGCACAGATTCTTCACTTCGACATGGACTTCTGGTCTAAGAACTATGTGAACCCTAAAATCTCTCCACTTTTGCACATTCCTTTCATAGGTAAATATCTGAATTTTACATACCTGTAAAATATAAATAATTTCTTATAATTCTATTTTTAAATCATATAGTCTAATCCCTATTCTATTTTGATATAGTCTCCATAATTATTACTTGAATGGCTAAAATATTCAATTATAAAAGGAATGATATAATAGCCAGTAGAGGTGTGTGGTATAAATTACTGAAAACAGCAGCCTAAAGACAAGCTTAACAGTGAGCACATTAAATCAGCCAGTCATAAGACTAATAAAGCAGGAATTAAACAGGCACAGACCATGCTGGAAAAACTTTGAAGATAATGCTTCAGGTCCTCCTCGGTGTAACCAAGTGCTGACAGTGCTGTGTCATTTGGACTCATCAGTAATAAAGTGATTTTTCACTGTGGCCTCCACAGGTAGTGAGAGTTTTCTGTGCAAATATTTCCGCACATTTTTCACTAACGTCTTGTCAAGCTACCTGCCATATTGGCATGTCAGAAAGAAGTAGAAAGAGTGAGCAAGTTTTGTGTTACATGATGATATTTCCTTGGGAAAGACCCTTGAAATTTAAAGCTAAAGGCTTTAAAAAAAATAGAACATTAACTCTGAGGACAAACTGGAAAAAAAATTAGTCCTATATTATCTATAACTTAAGGTGATATCATCAGAAACAGGAAAATCTCTCTCTTTTCTAATAACAAAGGCAGAGAATAGAGAAACCTGACAGATTGTGGATTATATAGGGAAAATCTGTAGGACCATAGTGTCCAAAATATTTTTTAAGGAAACTGAGTACTTTTTAAATGTAAAGAATATATAAAATAACAGGTAGTTAAATAGATGTCTTTTTATAACTGCTTTAGAAATCTATCTTTAACACTTACCAATTTCCCTATGAACCACAAATATATCCAAAATTAAGGTCTTGAGAGAGAACTGAGTTGAACTGTTGTAAGTTTCCTATTGCTACTGTAACAAATTACCAAAAAATCAGTGTCTCAAATGCCACGCATATTTATTATTTTACAGTTCTGGATGTTAGAAGTCCAAAATGAGTCTTACAAGGTGTCAGGAGAGCTGGTTCCTTCTGGAGGCTCCAGGGAGAAGCCATTCCCACCCTCTTCCTGCTTCCACAGGCTGCCTGCATTCCTTGGCTCACAGCTTTTTCTTCTGTAGACATTTCCTCCTGCCTCCCTTTTATGGGGACACTTGTGATTACATTGGGCCGACCTGGATAATCCAGGATACTCTCCCCATCTCAAAATCCTTAACTTAATCAAAACTGCAAAGTCCCTTTTGCCATAGAGAACATCCACAGAATGTGGATTACAATATGAACATATCTGAGTGCCATTATTAGCCTATCACAGCTGTGACATGGCTTAACATACCACACTGTTATTCTCAGATATAGAAAAGAGATAGAAAGCAGAAATAAAGTAAAGCACCAATACTGCTGAATTTAAGTATCACATGTATATTTCAACTCATAACCAGGTCTCAACCACATGGGGAAAATAGATAACAACGTATATTACCACTAAACTCTTATTATGTTGGAAGAAAAGCACGTGAGGCAGATATTGTTATATTGTTCTTATAAATATTTAATAAAATATTTAATAAACATTTTCAAAACAAGATATAGATCAGAAATATTTCGAAGTATGCTCTCAGGTTTCAAAAATGTCAATTCACGTGATAAATACTGCATTTACAAAATTTCACAAGTAAAATTATGGTATTGAGTGTAACGTGTCTCTTTCCTGAGCATACACTGGGAGAAACACTATCATGTGTTCGTGCTTTGCAATTATACTCACTGGTGCTTGAGCAAAGAAATGAGGAAAATCATATAGAATTAAAAGTCTGTTCTGAGTTGTGCTTTCTGGTCTATATTACTTATTATATTATTGTTCTTTATTTACATTTCATTGTGTCATCGATTGTATTTCCTTTAACACACACATACATCTTTCTGGGAAGAGACAATGGGGAGGAAAAGGACAAAGAAAGGAGACAGTGGAAAGCACTGAAAAAGGAAATGATGGAGGAGAAGAAGGAAGGAAGAGAAAGAAAAGGGAAGAAGAAGAGAGAAGAAAGAGGATGGCAGATGAGCAAAAGTGGAAAGTTAATTCTATTTTTGCCCAAGGTAAGAACTAAGACCGAGGGGGAGGGTTCAGGAAGAAGACAACGACTCCATATGAGAGCTTTCTAACAAGTCGAAATTTTCAGCAGAATGGACGGCCTGGTGAGGCAGTGTACTCTTAGCACAACTGCTGAGGCGAGAAGTGGGTAAGTAGCGAGCAGGGGTGTGGGGAGGGATTTTCTGCATTGCTGAACAAATGTATTAAATGGCTTATAAGGTCCATCCTAACACTAAGATTCTATTACTTAATATTCACTGTTAAGATTTTCATTGTCACAAACACGTGCGTAAAACTGTGCTCTTGCTGTCTCTCTCACCTAAACACACACACACGAACACTCTCACGCATGCACGCACACACACACACACATGCATATCCCTAAATATAAACTTAATATGCTCAGTAGATGACTAAGAATTAGCAATAGTTGATAGAGTTTTAGAAAAATACATCGCTTCATGACATATCATTAATCTCAATTACATGCTCAAAATAAGAAATATTTGCAATAATCTGAAGCGTGATTTTGAATAGCAGTGATAATGTTTGATATTTAAAAATTTCAAGAACTAATAGATTTGAAGGCAAGAAGGATATTTGTGTCACTGTCTCCTTCCTTGCTTCCAGTTTTGAGCATAGATTTTAATTTTGAACATATTACAATACTAAAGTAGGATTAATTTTAAGAGGAAATGCAGCAAAAATGTTAATTTTCCACTTTCTTGACATTTTGAGATAATATCAAAATTCACCTTCACGTCTCATCATTAAACAATTGCTCACTCCTTTGAGCTTCAGCTTTGTCATCTTTAAAATGGAAACAGTCTCCACCCCGAGGATTTATGGGAATGAAATAAGATACACGGTATAAAGCAAATATTTAAGAAAATTGATTCAATCTTAATTAGGAGCATGAGAAAACAACACTTTTCTAAATATGAATAAGATCTCTTTTATTAACTAACTTCGCTGTGCACTTTTCAATTTTTGTTACATCGTTTTTGGTAAACTATTTGAGATTCAGAAAATGTAGTAATCAGAAAGGTTTGTATTAAAACTATTTTCAAGAATGTGGTAATCTATTCAACAACCATTTATGTTGAAGGTCAAAGCTAAGATACTGTAGGCTTAAGAAGAAATGTAGATCAGAAACACAACTCTACTGAAAACTATTCTGAATGCATAATTCTGACGCAGGAAACATCGCCGAGTCTTCCACTCAGCTGCTGATCTGACAAACCCCACAACATCTTATTTCCTGCCTATTTCTTTCCTTCTCTGACTTTTCAGAATCAGAAGTAAAAATCAACAGCTGCCCTTTTGTGTCCTAAAATCAGTTTTTCTCAGATGGAGGAATAAATGTATTTTCTGCCTTATATTTGTTGGTAACTACAGTGTTGTCACAATATACCAAATTCAGATGTTATATAAACGTGGATTACTAAGAAAACAATTCATTAAATATATTCAAAACAAATGCCTGAATTGAAGCGTTATTTTAAAGTGAAATTCCCTATGGTGTTGGCCTTCTCTGAAATAGAAAATGCAGCATTTAGGGTGTATATGGACCTCTATTGCTTCCTACAGCCTCTGCTTTAACTCATAACTGTTTAAAATGTGTGCCCTCTGTATGTTGATACAGCTCTTTACAAAAGCAGTACGTTAATACACAGTATGGTTCAGAAAATCCAAATTATATGAAGCAATTTTCTCTATAAAATTATTTAGCACAATGAAAAATTTGTGCATAAAATATGAGAACTCCAGTGGACGATATTGGAAACTTCAATATGTAGCATTAGAGGAATGACTACAGCGGCCCAGGGTTCGCTGGTTCAGATCCCAGGTGCCGACATGGCAACGCATGGCATGCCATGCTGTGGTAGGCATCCCACATATAAAGTAGAAGAAGATGGGCATGGATGTTAGCTCAGGGCCAGTCTTCCTCAGTGAAAAGAGGAGGATCGGCAGTAGTTAGCTCAGGGCTAATCTTCCTCAAAAAAAGAAAAAAAAAAAAGAGGAATGACTTGACACCATACATCTCTACTGACTCTTACATTATTCCAGAGGTTTTTGAGAAACTTTTTATATGACAGATGCTATAAAATGAAGTTTCTTTTGAAATATAAGGGAAAAAAAATTATTCTCAAATTAGACCAGTTTGAGCTTCTGCTGACCTTATTATACCTGTCAAATTTCAGTAAAAATATAGATGTTGTACCAGTATTTTCTATGAATTTAGCATATGCCATTCACCAAAATTTCACGGAATGGGCCTGGACACAGAGAGAAATTAAGAATTTGTCCCTTCTCATTTTAACTTCAAACAATTTCCTTATTCATAACATCCCATTATATTAAAATCAGAACATTGGTTTCTAACAATTCTTATAAGTAAAAGTACTATTATTTGAACTGTACAATTATAGAAATTACAATAGAAGATTATATAAATAGATTTAAAATATAATATCCTAGTTATATTTGAAGATAGTTTGTAACTTCTGGGCCTGAGTTGATACACCAAAAAGTTTGCATCATGTTCCAGGTATAGGAAAAAATGAGCCAACTTAAATAACATCAAAATAGAGAGAAAATTCAATTAAAATGACTAGGAAAGTTCTTTATAAGTAAATGACTAAAATCATCTTAACTAATATTGCGGAAAGGAAGCAGCTATCTGATAAAGCTTGCAAAAACATCTTTAAGATAATATGATGAATGGATAAAGTTTACAGACAAATTTTACTGCTGCTTTAAACTTTTATTTAAAAAAAAGTTTAGACATTTAAAAGAATCCATAGAACAGATTTCAATGAGGCTGTTTTAAAAATGATGTAGATACACAGGAATGCAAAAATAAGTGTAATATTTACAGTGACAAAAATAAGTTGCAAAACAGCATGCATACCATGATTCAAAATGCTTTTGTAAATAGCAAATACCCCCGAATTGTATAACTAAATTGCATAACTATTGTATGACAAAATTGCATGACTAACAAGACTATGTCGGAAGATTTGGGAATGGATGATGGAGATGATGGCCCACTTCCTCTACCGCATGTCAATTCAGTGATATTAACAAAGGTCAGTTGGTGGTGCTCCCACCACCAGCATGACCCTCCTCCCGAGGACAAAGAGAACAAAGAAAGAGGAACAGATGATGTCCTCTTTGGGACTAAGAATTCCTGGAAGTTGACCAAGGAACACGTTCTGAACTTATTCTGGCTGCAAACTCCTTAGACACCAAAGATTTGCTTGGTGTTACATGCAAGACTGTTTCCAATACAGTTGAGCAGAAAACTCATGAGATTCGTGAGACTTTCAAAATCGAGAATGACTTCCTGAAGAAGAGGGAGCCGAGGTGCAAGGACAACGAGTGGTGTGAAGAGACGTGAGGTGCTGTCCTGACACTGCGGTGCCGTGCGGACTCTTCCAAACACGGGCCGCACGGCTGTGTATAACTGTTCACAGCAGACAGACAACGGCAGCAGCCAATCCACAGCACAGGAGAATGTTGTTCTCATTGCCTGTAGTTTGAGTAGGTTCCAAACTCATGGCTGAGTTTCTTCTAGTGGGACCTAAACTTTCTTGTTTCTTTGCTCTGAATAAAACTGAAGAAGGTTTTCAGTTCTCTATTCTCTACTGGGTTCTCTATTAAAAAAGATATATATATATGTATGTATGAATGGAATGGCATCAAACCCTTACTAGTGGTCTACGATGCCAGCCTAGTAAAACCAGATGTAACGAGAGCAGAACACAAATCAATCTAACAATTGTCCAATAGTTAACAACTGTCTGATTTTAAAGTTACATTAACAAATTACAATATTGTCCATAATTTTTGAAACTGCTTTAAAAGGAACAGAATTTTATTTCAAAGAGCTTAATTAATCTTAATCTTAGCTCGTGATATTCTGAAGAATTTTCAAAAATATAATTCAAAATGTTAATAAATTTCAAAAAGTTAAGCCTAAATATGAATATATTTATAAGCTGTGACCATAAAGTAATACATGCAGCTTATGGAGGAGTCATTTAAATTTTAGTCTTCCCCTGTATTTTTGTCATCCCTGAGTTTATATGATGATGCAAAATTGCACAGAAAGCTAGCCGAAAGACCATTGGCTTAAAAAGTGTTTTAAACCAAGAAGCTTGATGAAAATTAGTCTCATAAGTGTTATAGATTTGCTTATTGGACATCTCAAAAGAAAAAAAGAATCTTTTTATGTGCTGTTGTATCCCTAAGGTGCATAAATAGACAAGAAAATTTCAGTCACATCTCAGGGCTGTGAAATAGCCCATGGATAACCCTAGGGATTTTAGAAGAGAGCTTCACATTTAAGGGCTTCCATTCAAACGATAAAATAAAATAGCAACAATTACCTTTCTTCCCTTAAGATAGAACCCCGGACTAGCTTAAAACTTCTTTGATCACTTCAGATGGAACTGATTTTGATGTCTGAACCCCTAAGACAGTTATTGTCTATTCCTTATGACATCCAGCAATTGACTGCCTTTATCTTAAGCTTCTGCTATTTCTTTTTATAGAATACATAATAATACATTGTACTTCACATTTCAACTTCCCATGGTCTTTCACACACATTAAATCACCTAATACACACTGCAACTTCGTAGGTTACAGTCCTTCTCATTTTAAAGATGAGGAAATAAGATCAGATTGGAAACAACTTATTCACAGTCACATAAGAGGAAAGAAAGGAGCAGACTCCAGACAGAGTCTAGCACTTAGGGACTGTACCCCAATGATTGTGGCACATGTCAAGATCTGAGTCCCCAGGGGACCTAGGCACAGTGCCACACAAGCACATTAGGTACCTTTGACGTGAATATCTTTTATTCAAAACTGGTTTAAAGCTTGTTTCAAGGCTTCTCAGACAACTGTCTTGCCCTCTGTGGTTTTGTTCTATAAATCCTCTACGGCACCATATGACTACTGTCCAACTGACAATATACTCCATGCATATGACCATCCTTTTATGAGAGTAGAATTAATGCAAGAAAATAATAATAATCTATAATAGTAATAATAATACTAGAAAATAAGGAAAGATTATTACAAAGCGATAAGAGTTTGAATATATGGTGTTGATGAAAAAGGACATTATGGTATAATTTAACTGTATAATATTAAAGTCCATCCTGGGTTAGTTTCTTGAATTTTCAATACTTTCCATTATTTAACTGTCTCACTTGAAAAAGTATTTGGACTCAGAAATAAAAGCAAAACCAAAAATATTCTGTTAGTTGAATATTGATTGAGAGTGTTCCAAATATCAATTGCCTTTTCACTAATTCTAAACCCATTTTCATCGTCCCATACTAGCTCCACCTCACAAGCTGTGCTCTCACTTTCCCTAGCCACAGTTTGACACCTCTTGATGAGTAAAAATCTGCTGGATTCCATAGATTTTGTAGGATAGAATCCTAAGATTCTATATGTTTTCTATATAATCTAGCTGTAAAATATTTAAAAAGCTATGCTTTTGTCTCTATTACTTTTTGGGAATGAAAGCTATATTCACAATTTTATACAGGCATATATGTGTGTATATATGTGTGTGTGTGTGTGTGTGTGTATTTCCAGAAAATACAGAAAGGAAGCACTCGCTGCCGGCCACTCTAGGGAATGTTGAATGGTGCTGTCACACTGATTCAGAGGATGCAGAAGTGTTCCTGCTAATTCACCAGAAATGAGATGGTAAAACTGCTTTTGTTCTCTCATTAAAGAAATAATGCAATGCAACAGGAGATTCACTGGCACTGTTTCTGGTTCAAGGCGAGAGGAATACATCTTGATTCTTCCATGATGGAGGTAGTCTTCGTGTAGGACAAGTAGCCAGATGCTCCCACAGCTGCCATGAAACATTTGTGGCTTCCTGAGGATATGGGTGATTTTGTTCTCATCATTGATAAATAGCAGAGTAAATCACTGACATAAAATAATACCTCGCTGAGCCCTGTGTTTTTCCTCTCATTTTCTCTAGTTAGTAATTGTTGTTTACAAATCACTGCATGTGGAGAAAAAGCTTGAGTCTTCTCACACTGGCTGCTAGCTCATAATTCTACTTCGCGTTTTCACAGTAGCTTCAAAGGCATTCAGTGCATATGTTACACTTTTTCCCCTTGATTTTTGTGACTACTTTTTTAATAAGCCAAATGGTACTGCTCCATATTTACTGCAGAAGTTAACAAAATTACAAAGATTTTTAAAAATGAAAATGATCTAATTATTATTAATAATGAATAATGCAAATCTGCCACATTTTTACACTTCACTTAAAGTGCAATATGATGTGCTATATATTCTTGGTTTTTTTTCTAAATTATATTTCTAGGGGAAAAAGTATGTGGATAAAACTCAATTTAATTTTTTTAGTCTACACATTTGCAAGATGAGTTTATGCAACTAAGTAATACTCGTTTCCTTAGCATTAGGTTATAATAAATTAATTGTACAGTATACATGAAAAATACATAAAATGTAATATTAATTTCAAAAACTAAGTATTGGAATTCAGTAACATACAATTTCTGAATACTCAAACTACATTAGTCTGTACTAAGGTGATAGGAGGTGAGGAAATGGAAAGACCTGGCATTGCAATGGTGACACTCAGCTGGCACACACCATCCACACCATCGTGGCCGTACCACTGGTGTGCAGCCTGCACTCTTCTATCTGGCTAATGCCTACGCCATAGAATTTTAAGTATTTTCAATATCACCCCGAATGTATGTAGTACTGTCCTTAATAATTTTAGGATTATATCATTTACGGTAATTCTTATCATGGTCTTCTGCTTTGACTTACGAGGTCAGTTTCAATTGATAGGCAGTTTTTTTTACTACATATATTAATTTGTATATACTTGTCTTTGATTTGCATTTGTAGCCTTTAGGTGCATAATTTTGCTTGCTTCTTGGAGAAGCCCAATCTTTGCTCAAAGAGAAGAGGTCTATCAGGCTGGAAACTGGGCCACATCATAAACCCACTAAGAAACGACCGCTTCCTGGCACCCACAGTGATGTTTCCTTCCCTCACACTGCTTCAGAAAAACCTGGGAATAATTTGCTCAGATCACTTTCCATACTTCACTCACCATCTTCCCACATTTCAAGTTGTTCTGCTGCCCTCTTCACTTTCTATATGTCATTGTCCATTTGAGTTTTGAAGGGAACCAGAATACACCACTGTGAAGACTTATGATTTTTTCCCCTAAACCCTACTTATCTGTCTAAAAGCAGGGCTTCCACAAATAATTCAACTTTCATAAATTCCCCCCCAACACACACCCCAAGGAGTTTTGAAACCAGGGAGGACTGACTCACCATCAGAAAGAAGTCAGCATCAGGCTAAGAAACCAAGAACCCTCATCCCCCACATTCCACTGTGGAGATGTTACCTAAGTCTCCAGTTCTAACCCTCTCCTTGTACGTGAACGAAAATCTGTCTTTTCTCTTGGTAATCTGTCTTTTGTCAATTTAATTTGCATGCCTCCAGACAGTAAACATAAGAGGGCCGAGGAAAAGCCTTTCCTCCCAGACAGTTTCAGGGCAACAGCGCGGCTTCAATGTAGTGATGTGACTGTGGATGGTACTGTTGGCTCAGAAGCACTGTAAAGCGTCTCAAGCCCCTGAAGCAAGATTTCCTCTTCCCTGAGCATCCTAGTAGCCACTGGGAAGCTGAAGCTACAACTGAGGGGGATGAGGGAAGATCGGGGAGTCTCAGCACATGCTCTCATGGTGAGTGGCAGTGTGGCACTGGGTTTACGCACCAGGCCTCTGGAGCCAGGCTGTTTCGAGTTTGAATCTCAGCTCTGCTACTCACTGGCCACGTGACCGTGATCAATTTACTTAGCTTCTCTGTGTCCTCAAGCTTTTCTTCTAAAAAAATGGAAAACATCCACCACTCTGTGTTTTTGTGAGGATTAAGTTTACTATTTCATTTAAAGCACTTAAAATAATTCCTGAGACATTGCAAGCACTCAAGTGTTCACTACTATTACTGAGGTGGACAAAAGACAGCACTGAATAAACGTTGTGTGGCGATAAAAGAGCAATTTCATTAATAAATCCTATAGAAAATTGTGCAATATTCAACATCACAAATCTAGGAAAACTTTCCATATTCCACATGCTAGAGAGCCTTGCAGGAAAAACTTGTTTCTTCACGTATGAGAGAGTTTGGGCAAATATTTCCCAAAGGATATTTATTAAATTTGAATATCTCTGGTAAGTGCTACCTTAGGAATCATTTTCCAGAAAATTAGATGTTTAGAATTTTAATGTGTTGCACAGGAAAAGGATTTTTTAGTTAAGTATATTTTGGGGAATACTAGATTGAAAAAAGTCAAACAATTTTCCTTACTGAAGGAGTTATCGGAGCTTTTAATGTCTTACTCTGCTTTGTCAGTGGTGGAGACGGCCATAGAGCACGCACATTCCCTTAACTTAATTGACCTAGGAAGCACTTTTTTGAAAAGCATGTCACAGAACTAATCTTCTGTAGAAATACTTAGGGGACTGCTGATCTAGAGGCCAAGTCTAGAAAACTCAAACGTTTATTCCAATTAATATACTTTCTTGGATTTCTCCAGGTCACATTAATTGTATATCAGTGAACACACATAAATCTCATGTCATCCACAGGTACTTGATCACCTGAAGGACAGTAGGCTAGAACCAATGCCCATATGCTCGAATCTAATTTTCAGGGCAAGTGTTTTCAATGAACAATATCAATAATATGAACTTGGCATTTTACTTGTTTTAATTCTGCAAGCACTTGTTAACCAAATATGGGTCATGCCCTTCTTGCAATGTTTCTGGATGTGTCCAGTATATGTCAGAGTTTTGGCAGAAGATAGACATATTTCTCATAACAGGGCATAATTACTCCCTGCCCAGGGACATGTCATGTCAATTTCTTTATTAAAATCAAATTTTCACATGACTTTACATAGAGAGATCATTATAAAAAATATTAACGAGTCCACACTCTATTCTCTACATCTACACACTGAGGTTCTAATTAATCTTTCAATACCATAGAATGAACTCTGACCTCTGGGTCAGGCCATTAAGTAAATTACTGACTAAATGCATCAATGGTGTCCTATTACCACAAAAACTAATGTGGCACTTTCCTTTGGACCAGAAAATACCTTATTTGCTAAAAGGGTGTGGTGGAAAAGATGGTTGTTTCAGCGAACTTTTAAATCTTCAGGACATGAGTAGATGACTTCTTGTTGACCTTAACTGCTATTGTTTCCTGAATACATCTCAGAAGAAAATAATGCTCTCTTTCCTCTCAAGGAACACAAACACTAAAGCAAGAAGCACAAACACTAAAATGGAACCTGGATTGAATCTATAGTACATCTAGTTGAAAATTTTCCAATTCATGTTTTCCTGCTTGTTTTGTTTTCCTGATATTTAAAAACTGTAGTACATTCAACTGATTTTATCCTCATAAAGTGTGTTTCGTACGTAACTGTCAGTGATCCATCTTTGTAGGAACCATCAGGTGGCTGACTGCATGACCAGCGCAGATCACTAAAGGTAGCAACGCTGTAGTTATTTGACAGAGCATGTCAGCTGAGCACGACTGCACTTGCTCAATCAGGGTGGATCCTAATTGCTTAGACAAATTTCCTGCTGGGAAATTGATCTTCAAAGCTTTCTTAATGCCTTTTTTTTTTTAACCCATTTACTTCATTTCAAAACTTCAAAGTCTTCCTTTCTGTTAATTATCACATATGCTAGAAAACACAAAGAACAAGATGCTATGTTTTACCCATCTAAGCAGGGCATCTAAACCTAACTCACAGCAAAGATGGGAGCTCGTTAACACAAAGGTCATCCTCTGTCAAACAAGACCATGAGACGCTTTTCTCTTAGTAGAGAACTCATGAATATTTTATCCGAACATTTCCATGAACTTGCTGTAAGAACCATGTTCCTTGGCATTTACTGAAATTGTCAGAATCAGTTACTGTAATTTCAGTCTTTTGTTAATATGCTTATCAGACTTTCATTTAAGACATACTCATCACCCATACAATAGTTCATCTAAATAGACATTTCAAAATAGTTAACATTATAGACATTTATATTATGTAAAATCAAATTCTGCTTTATTTGTAAACACATACTTTTTTTCCTAGTATAAATATGAAAATCTACTGGAAAAATAACAATAAAGCAATGACTGACTTAATTCTCTTTAAGCACATGACAACAGAACGCCTTTATAAACGCCTCCAATGTTTAGGTTAAGTGCTGAGCAGTCTCTTGGGCCCCACCAAATGGTGAAGGGATCTTAAATTGACCAAACAAAAAATGACCACAGCTCACAACCTACTGAAGTTTCAATAATTAGGCATGATTATTTGATGTTCCAAAATACTTCTAACATTCCTAAGTCTTAACAAAATGTTGTATTTGCATACAATATACACACCAGGAAAATTTCTAAGCCTGCTAGCATTCTTACTCGCTGAAAACAAAAAACGTTTACACAAGATTATACTCTGAAGACAACATGGGAATTGAGTGAAAGTGGGATGTTTGTCTCTCTCTCTCTTTTTTTTGTGAGGAAGATTGGCCCTGAGCTAACATCTGTTGCCAATCTTCCTCTTTTTTTTTTTTTTCTCTCCCCAAAGCCCCAGTACCTAGTTGTATACCCTGGTTGTAAGTCCTTCTAGTTCTATGTGGGACACCGTCACAGTATGGCTTGATGAGCAGTGTGTAGGTCATGCCCAGGATTCGAACTGCCCAACCTCAGCTGCCGAAGTAGAGCGCAGAAACTTAACCATTACGCCACCGGCTGGCTCTTGTTTGTCTCTTCAACTTGACTTTTCCTAAGTGTGATGTGGCCTACTTAACATAGGTATATAATGTAGGATTTTAAAAAGCCAAGTCTGGAGTTAGACTTCCTTGATTTTGAATTCTGGCTTAGCAGCTTAACTCTTGACAATTCATTTATTTTCTCTGTACCTCATTTTCTCATCTATAAACTGGGGATACTAATAGCATCTGCTTAGTAAAGTTGTTGTGGGGAATTTAGGGCGAAAATCTGTACAAAGTAATAGCTTAGCACTTGGGATAAAACAGGCATCAGTAATAAGTAAACAGGCTATTCTTAATATTAAGCTAACTAATCTTTTCAGGAACTTTATATAGTAGCTATATTTCGAGAAAATTTTTTAATCCTATGTATTTCATTTACCTTAAATGCTTTCAGGTATTTTCCATTAGAAAATTTGCTCTGTTTTATTTGTTTATTTTGACTTGGCAGTTATAAGCTTACTAAAATATCTGTATTACAGGAGAATTGGGAAGAGTTGAAGCAACTCTTTCAAGCAAACGCAGTCTAAAATTAATAACAGAGGTCATGAAGAAAATGCCACAGTCTTGAAAGGACAATTGACTAGATTAAAGAGAAAAGGCATCTATAGGAAGGAGAGGTCTTTATAATCATGAATAAAATAAAACTACACTAAAGTAAAACTAACACATCATAGGGAGTAATCTTTGAAATTGTGGTAAGTTCTGAAGGAGATGCTGCTTTAATGATGGGAGATTTCAGAAAGCATATTTAAAAAGGAAATTTAAAGATTTCCACTATTATAATATTATCAAGATAGAATTGAAATGTGTCAGTAAGCACTTTTTTCCTGTAAGTATATGAGTGGCCATTGCATTTCTCAAATTCTTTTCATTCCCTTCACATAAGAAATGCAACTTGTTTGGGCATAAAATTTTGGTCGTGATGCTTGCCCTCCACACCTAGTGTACTTTGAGGGCTAAGCAGTTCCACGGGTGTGCTTTGGCAGACTGTGAGTTCCCTTAACTTGTGAGCTCAATTTTGTGCACCTCAGTACATGTGCATGTGTATTTCTCAAAGCAGTCAGTGACAGCAGAAGGTGAAGAAGTTCATATCTAGGGAGCACCTTCTAGGATTTATTCTGAGTACAAGTCTGATGATCTTTTTGTTGATAACTTTCTTCTATTATGAAACCTGCAAGATATGTTTTTTAAAAATCCTTATGTTGAAAAAATCTATAACAAAACATGTTTCCTGATGGTGTCTAGGCAATATAAATGCAGAAATTCTTTTTGGATGACTTCCAGATTTGCCTTCAATTACAGGTTCTTCTCTACTCTTCTGGATACTTCCTAAGGAGCACCGACATGCTGGAGTTGCTCTCTGTTCTCCCATGAACTTCTGTCTCACTGCTTTAATCACTTTCCTATTCCTAAAAAATGCTAAATGAGCTTTGTAAAGCTCTCTTCCACATTATTAATTTAGTCATTTCTACATTTTTTCTGTCGTCAACTTTTATTATTCTTTATCATTTATTGTTTTTCTGATGTCTCTAGCAATCATATCTCTCACTTTGCAGTCAACTTCTTTTTTCACCTTATACTTTTTTTCCCCATGAGATCAAAGCACATCCTTTTGAAAATCATAAATACTTTTCTGTTTCTAGTTCCTACAGTAAAAAGTTTTTCAGAGGTCTGAACTTTCTCCTAATCATCTGTATTATGTTCTTTTCTTTGGTTCTGAAGTGTTTCTAACTGGTCACATGATGGCTTTTGTTGTTGTTGTTAATCTTTCAAATGAAAGAAATCTCTCGATTTCCTTCTCTGAGCTTTGGCAACACAACACAGGAGCATCACCTCTGTTCCACTGCTGTCCGCGTGGGGCTGGTTTCATCTGCTTAGGTCTAGATCTGAACGACAGGTGGATGTAACTGCATTTTCAGATTCTAGGTGATTTCTATCAAACGAAGTTCTACTAAATGTTTTCTTCTTCCCATTATCTGAGTCTTTGGCAGCTTGAAAATATAGAATATGCATCACAAACCGTTACTTATATTCTTTTTGTTTCCTCCAACCCGCCTTTGATGTAATGCATCATTTCGTCACATTGTTCTCCTTATCTTACAATGTTCTCATGAATATGAATCCCTCAACGGATGTGGAAAGTAATAGTGCCAGCAAGAAGTCTCACTTCTCAAAAAAGCAGCACCTACGGGTGCAGAAATGATTCTTCAACATTCTGGTTCAGATCTTGCATTTGTGAATCAACGTAAAGACAGTGGGCCTGGGTCTGCATGTAAGGACCTTGAAAGGCACCACTTCATGCTAACAACAAACAAAAATCTCAGCAAACTAAAAAATCAACAACTCTTCTTGGATCCATAAAAGAAGTGAGGTCACAGGGTGAACCTCTGTCCCCAAACTGGAGAGACACAGGTGAAGACAGGGAGCCATGGCTTCTTAGGCAGAGACTCAGGAGCAGAAACTGCACAGGAACCAGTGCCAGGTTAGGAAAAGCCGAACTGTAATTGACAAACTGTGGGAAGTTCAGTGTGGATGAGGCTGAGAGTTAAAAACACAGCTGGTTCTTTCAAAAGATAAACAAAATTGACAAATCCTTAGCTAGACTCATCGAGAAAAAAAGAGAGAAGACACAAATAAAATCAGAAATGAAAGAGGAGAAATTACAATGGACACTGCAGAAAAACAAAGGATTATAAGAGAATACTACAAGCTATACGCCAACAAATTGGATGATGTAGAAGAAATGAACAAATTCTTAGAATCATATAACCTTCCAAAGCTGAAAAAAGAAGAAATAGAGAATCTGAATAAACTGATGACTACTAGTAAGGAGACTGAAACAGTAATAAAAAACCTGCCAAAAAACAAAAGTCCAGGACCAGATGGCTTCTCCGGTGAATTCTGCCAAACATTCAAAGAAGATTTAATGCCTACCCTTCTCAAACTCTTCTGAAAAATTGAAGAGGAGAGGAAGCTTTGTAATTCATTCTATGAGGCCAACATTATCCTGATACCGGAATCAAACAAGGACAACAGAACAAGAAAATTTCAGGCCAATATCACAGATGAACACAGATGCAAAAATCCTCAACAAAATACTAGCAAATCAAATACAGTATATTAAAAGGATCATATACCATGATCAAGTGGGATTTATTTCATGGATGCAAGGAAGGTTCAACATCTGCAAATCAATCAATGTGATACATCACATTAACAGAATGAGGAATAAAAATCATGCTTGCCTCAACAGATGCAGAGAAAGCATTTGACAAGACACAGCATCCATTTATGATAAAAATTGAATAAAATGGGTATAGAAGGAAAGTACCTCAACATAATAAAAGCCATATATGACAAACCCACAGCCAACATCATACTCAATGCGAAAAAACTGAACACCATCCCTCTGAGAACAGGAACAAGACGAGGGTGCCCACTTCCATCACTGTTATTTGACATAGTATTGGAAGTCCTAACCAGAGCAATCAGGCAAGAAAAAGAAATAAAAGGGATCCAGATTGGAAAGGAAGAAGTGAAACTGTCACTATTTGCAGACGACATGATTTTATATATAGAAAACCCTAAAAAATCCACCCAAAAACTGTCAGAAATAATAAGCAAATATAGCAATGTTGCAAGGTACAAAATCAACATTCAAAATCAGTCACATTTCCATACAGTAAGAACAAAATAGCAGAAAGAGAAATCAAGAATACAATCCCATTTACAATCACAATAAAAAGAATAAAATACCTAGGAATAAATTTAACCAAAGAGGTGAAAGACTTGTATACTGAAAACTATAAAATATTGTTGAAAGAAATTGAAGAAGACACAAAGAAATGGAAAGATATTCTGTGCTCTTAGATTGGAAGAATTAACATAGTTAAAATGTCCATACATCCTAAAGCAATCTACAGATTCAATGCAATCCTTATTAAAGTCCCAATGACATTTTTCATGGAAATAGAACAAAGAATCCTAAAATTTATGTGGAATAACAGAAGACCCTGAATAGCCAAAGGAATCTGAGAAAAAAAAAAAAAAGCTGGAGATATCACACTCCCTAATTTCAAAATATACTATAAAGTTGTAGTAATCAAAACAGCATGGTACTGGCACAAAAACAGACACACAGATCAATGGAACAGAATTGAGATCCCAGAAATAAAGCCCTACATCTATGGACAGCTAATTTTTGACAAAGGAGAGAAGAAAATACAATCGAGAGCAGAAAGTCTCTAGAATAAATGATGTTGGGGGAAAAGATGACAGTAAACCAAAATCTTGCACCATACACAAAAATTAACTCAAAATGGCTTAAAGACTTGAATGTAGGGGCTGGCTCCATGGCTGAGTGGTTGAGTTCGAGTACTCCACTTCAGCGGCCCAGGGTTTCACTGGTTTGCATCCTGGGCGTGGTCATGGCACTACTCATCAGGCCATGTTGGGGCAGCGTCCCACATGCCACAACTAGAAGGACCCACAACTAAAATATACAACTATGTACTGGAGAGTTTTGGGGAGAAAAAAAAAAAGAAGATTGGCAACAGTTGTTAGCTCAGGTGCCAATCTTTAAAAAAAAAAAAGACTTGAATGTAAGACCAGAAAGCATAAAACTACTAGAAGAAAACATAAGTAGAATGCTCTTCAACATTGGTTTAGCAGTATCTTTTTGAATACCATGTCTCCCCATAAAAAATAAAAAATAAATAAAAAGAGAAAAAATAAACAAATGGGACTACATCCAACTAAAAAGCTTCTGCACACAAAGGAAACCATCAACAAAACAAAAAGACAACCTAACAATTGGGAGAAGAGTTTTGCAAATCATATATTTGATAAGAGGTCAAAATCCAAAATATATAAGCAACTCATACAACAAAGTGTTAATATCCAAAATATACAAAGAACTCATACAACTCAACAACAAAAACACAAACAACCCAATTAAAAAATGGGCAGTGATGTGAATAGACATTTTTCCAAAGAAGATGTACAGACTGCCAACAGGCACATGAAACACATGAAAAGATGTTCAACATCACTATCTGTTAGGGAAACGCAACTCAAAACTACAATGAGATATCACCTCATGCCCATTAGAATGGCTATAATTAACAAGTCAAGAAATAACAAGTGTTGGAGAGCATGTGGAAAAAAAGGAACCCTCATACACTGCTGATGGGAATGTAAATTGGTGCAGCCATTATGGAAAACAGTATGGAGATTAAGAATAAAACTACCATATGATCCAGCTATTCCACTTCTGGGTATTTACCCAAAGAACACAAAAACAGGAATCTGAAAAGATACATGTACTCCTATATTCATTACTGCATTATTCACAATATCCAAGACATGGAAACAACTTAAGCGCCCATCAATGGATATATATGGATAAAGAATATGTGGTATATATACATGATGGAATACCACTCAGCCATAAAAGAAGATAAAATTTTGCCATTTGAAACATCATAGATGGACCTTTAGGATATTATGCTAATTGAAATAAGTCAGCCGGAGAAAGCTAAACACTGTATGATTCACTCATATGTGGAAGATAACAACAACAACCAAATGCATAGACATAGAGATTAGATTGGTGGGTTATCAGAGGGGAAGGAGAGCGGGTGAAAGGAGAAAAAGGGCACATATGCATGGTAATGGATGGTAATTAGTCTTCCGGTGGTCAACATGATGTAGTCTACACAGAAATACAAATATAATGATGTACATCTGAGATTTATGTACTGCTATAAACCAATGTTAACTCAATAAAAAAATAAACTTTAAAAAATGAATAAATAAGTAAAAACTCTGGGGGGACTAGTAATGGGGGGAAGGCAGGACAGTGAAGTGGTATAATATTATTTGAAAATAGATCTGGATCAGGCTTAAATGTATATTGCAAACTCTAATGCAACCATTAAAAACAGTATTAAAAAGTAGTGAAAAAAGAAGTATAACAAATATGCTAAGAAAGAAGAGAAAATGGAATTGTATAAAATGCTTAATTAAAATGGCAAAAGCCAGAAAAAGAGTGGAAGACAAAAATAGGAACAAAGAGCAAGATACGTAAATAGAAAACACTAACAAATATGGTAGATATTAATGCAAATATATCAATAAGCACTTGGAATGGCGATTGTCTAAATGCATCAATTAAAAGAGATTGTCAGAGTGCAACAAAGACAGCAAGAAAGGCTGAAAGCGCTCTTTACCTTCAGAAAAGTAAACCAGTGATAAACTTATTCAGTCCAGTGCTTTCTGCCTTGACGATTTAGAGAATCTTTTCCGATTCTGCCAACACTGTTAGTCCTAATCAACTGCATTCCTATGAATATTTCTTTTTCACTTTGTTGTTATATATGCTCTACAGACATTTTGAAGAGAAATTGGAACACACAATCAACCAGTTCTACTAGCCAGATGATCTTCCAATCAGACGCCTGCTTATTTAATTTTGAATACTTCCACATGTAGATCAATTTACCTTTTTAAAACAATTCTATGCTTTAGTTTTACTAAAATCAGTACCATTTCGGGAAAAAAATCTGGATTGTATTTATCTTGGTATTTCTCTCCATTATTATTATTATAGTGAATTATTAAAATTTAATATTTCCCCTTATTACTGAAATACACCTTATATATAATTAACTTTATATATTTAAATTGTACAATTTGATGAGTTTTGACATATGTATACACCTTGGAAACCATCAGTATAATCGAGCTACTGGATATTTTTATTACCAGCAAAAGATTCCCCTTGCATCATTTGCAATCCAGTCCTCCTCCCCCACTGTCCCCAGACAACAGCTGATCGGCCTTTTCTCACTACAGGTTACTTTTCATCTCCTATAATTTTACATAAATGAATCAAACAGCATTTAATCTTTTTTTTGTATGGGAGCTTTCTTTCAGCATAATAAATTAGCATTCATCCATTTTGGTACATGTATTACCAGTTTGTTCTTTTCAGCTGCTGAGTAGTATTCCATTATTAATTTTTTAAAGCATTAATTTTATATCTGTAGTAAGAGTTCAAACATTCAAAAACAATTTTATTCATTAACATAATACGTTAATTACCTCAGGAAATTAAGCAGAAAAATATTACCTACGATATGCACTGATCATCTTTTTTTCATAAACTATGTCCTTAAATCTTTTTTTATTGAAGTATAATTGACATATAAAATTATATTAGTTTCAGGTGAACAACATAATAATTTGATATTTGTATTTACTGTGAAATGATCACTACAATAAGACTACTTAACATCTGTCACCATAAATCTCTTCTTTACAGTTAGAAAAAAACTGATTAATTTTCTTTGTGGCTTAAATAAGTGAAAGAGAAGAAAATGTATATTCAATAAACTTTACTCAATAGCTTTTGCCACCTCAGTCTCTCCCTCCTTCTCAGCCTATCCTAGGAGCCTATGGGACAAGAATGTGGTTAAACTGTCATTTAGCTACACAGTTTAACACGGTAATAATTTTGGAATTCACTCAATTTTTCTCCCTGGTATTTTCTCAGTGATGTGAAAGCAGTTAATCTTAAATCAAAAACAACAGAAGTGGGGGGAGGGGTAGTTGAACGAGTAAGACAACTCCCCCTTTTACTATGCAAGGAGAAAAACACAGGCATGTGTAACAGGATGACCAGTGTATGTAGAAATCGTAGTAAGTGTTTTCCTAACTTCATGAACTGTCAGGTTTTGTTAGTTGGGAAATGAGAGATACTCTTCACTTTGTGGAGAAACAGAAAAATAGACACTAAAGAAGGTGGTCCAGTAAGAATCACTTTTGCCCTGTTCACTGTTGTGTACCCTGTCCCTACATGGGCTTAAGACACAGTAGGTGCTCAATAAACATCTGTCCTATAAGAGCGTTAGGTCTCATGAGTGTTGACCAAGACTGCAGAAAGTCTCAAGAGCTAGAAGACAAGAAGCTGTAAATATCATTAGAGAGCAGGGTAAATATTTAAATCTGCAGTAAAAAGTGTGGAAAGAGTAGTGACGTGGATGGGTTGTCAAGATGAGCAGAGGATGGCATCCAGGAGAACATCAGAAGATGTTGCAGGAATCCCGGCTGCAGGCTCTAGGAGACTGGGAAAGAGTGGCAGTGAGAGATCCCAAAAAGTTTGGTAACTGATCCTAGATTGGTCAGTGAGTGTGAGGATGTTAAAGGTGAAAGCGATGAAAGACAGGGAGAGTGAAGGTTCTGAGTCTGGTGATTGGAGAATTCTGACAGCACCTGTGAATGTGGGAAGCAGGAATTACAGTCACGCATTGCTAAACAATGGGGATGCATTCTGAGAAATGTGTCATAGGTGATTTCATAGTCGTGCGAACATCACAGTGTCCTTACACAAACCTGGGTGATACAGCCCGCTACACACTTAGGCTATATGGTCTAGCCTACTGCTCCTGGTCTACAAACTGCACAGCATTTACTGTACTGAATACTGCAGGCAACTGTGACACAATGGTATTTGTGTAACTAAATATAGAAAACGTATGGTAAAAATACAGTATGAAAGATAAAAAATGGTACACTTGTATAGGGCACCTACCATGAATGGACCAGCAGGACTGGACGCTGCTCTGGGTGAGCCCATGACTGAGTGGAGAGTGAGTGAAGGCCTAGGGCATCACCGTGCACTGCTGCAGCCTTCGTAAACACTGCACACTTAGGCTACACTAAATTTATAAAAAAAAAAATATTTTTCTTTCTTCAATAATAAATTATCCTTAGCTTACTGCAACTTTTTTACTTTATAAACCTTTTTCTTTGCAGGGAAAGATTCGCCCTGAGCTAACACCTGTTGCCAATCTTACTCTTTCTTTTCCCCTCCCCAAAGCCCCAGTGCATGGTTGTATAAGCCGGTTGGAAGTGGTTCTAGTTCTTCTGCGTGAGCTGCCTCCACAGCATGGCCACTGACACACAGGTGGTTGGTTCTGCACCCAGGAAGTGAACCTGAGCTGCCAAAGTGGTGAGTGCCAAACTGTAAGCACTGCGCCATCAGGGCTGGCTCATACTTAACAAATTTTTAATTTTGTTTTTAACTTTTTGAGCTTTGTAATAACACTTAGCTTAAGACACACATTGTACAACTGTACAAAAATATTTTCTTTCTTCATATCCATATATAAGCTTTTTTCTATTTAAAAATATTTTATTTTACTTTACTTCTTAAACTTTTTGTTAAAAACTGAGACATAAACACACGCATTAGCCTAGGCCTACACAGGGTCAGGATCATCAATATCACTGTGTTCCACTCCACATCTTGTCTCACTGGGAGGTCTTCACTGGCAATAACACGCATGGAGCTGTCATCTCCTATGATAACAATGCTTTCTTCTGGAACACCTCCTGAAGGACCTGCCTGAGGCTCTTCTTGAGGAGGGGTCACTCTTCAGAAATATGCCCATGTGGTTTGCTTGGTTTGTTTCTTTTTTCACCATAGATTTGTCTGTAAGCAGATAACGCACCACAAACATTCCTCTCTACTAATGAAAACCTTTCGCTGCTGGGGTCCATGTTTTCAGACTTTTTAAGGGGCTTGTGGAGGTCTGCCAAAGCTTCTGCTAAACCCTTCACTGTGAATTTTCCTGGGGGTTCTTCCTTTTCTTCTCCTGCAGTTTCCTTTTCTCTTGCCTCTTCTCCGGCTGTGTGTTCCTGTTCCAGGTCCAACAACTCCTCATGAGTCAGCTCCTCAGGAGCCACCTCTAGGAGCCCCTCAGTGTCATCCTCATCCTCACCCAGGTTAGAGTTGTTTGCCATCTCAACTACAGCCTTGTTGATTTTTGCAACCTCCTCACCCTTAGCAAATCCCCTGAAGTCATGGACGAACCTCTTGAGTGTCTTCTTCCAGATGTCATTCACACACTCCTTGACAACATCACCCCAAGCCCAAGCAAGGTTCCTGATGCAGTCACAGACATGGTAATCCTTCCAGAGTTGCATCAGTGTCTTCCTTATTTTCAGCAATAGCCTGGGCAAAGGTCCTCCTCAGGTAGTAGGCCTTAAAGCTGCTATAACTCCTTGATCCATTGGTTAAAACAAAGAGGTGGTGTCTGGAGGGAGAAACACTGCTTTGATATTGAGATGAAGATCACCAATAAAGGGAGGATGTCTGGGAGCGTTATCAACAATAAGCAAAATCTTGAATGGCATGTTATATTCTCCATTCTCCACAGTACTTCCCCATTTTGCTGGCATAGCAATTCAGGAGGGCATCTTGGAAGAGAAGTGGGGTCATCCATGACTTCTCATTGCTGTTGTACACTGGGTGTGTGTGCTCACTGATACACTTGAAGGCCCTGGGGCTCTCATGGTGCCAGATCACAAAGGGTTTCAGTTTGTAGCCTGCAGCATTGCCCCCAAGCAAGATTGCTATCCTGACCTTAAAAGCCTTGAAACCTGGCATTGACTTGGCCTCCTTGTGGACGAAAGTCCTTTCAGGCATCTGTTTCCAGAATAGGGAGATTTCATCCATGTTGAATATTTGCTCTGGCAAGTCATTTTCCTCCACTATCAGCTTATCTAGAGTTTCCAAAAATTCTTCAACTGCTTTCACACCAGCACTCGCAGACTCACCTCTCACTTTCACATTATGTAATGAGTAATGATTCTTAAATCATTTAAACCACCCAGAGCTGGCAGTAAATTCAACTTTGTGGTTGGGCAGGCCTTCTCTTTCAACATCACAAACAAACTTTCTGCTTTGGCTATGATCATCATGGTGCTGTGAGGGATACGCTTCTGTGTCTGGTCTTCAATCCAGGCCATTAGAAGTTTCTCTATATGTGATATGGGCCCTTCTCCAATTTCTGTTAGTCTAGTTGCCTTCAATGAATCAGATCCTCTAACAGCTTCCATCATGTTGTTCTTCTTCTTCAAGATCTTAGCTATGGTAGAATGGGGCATGCCTGGCTGGTGGGCATAACCATCACTGATTTTCCACCTCTATAGTCCCACGTCACTTTTTATTTACAAGGTCAATCAGTCAAAATGGCTTCTTACTGGCAACATTAGCAACGGATTTTGTATGCTTAGAGGCCATGATGAATAACACAACACAAGATTAAATTAAGCACAAGAGAAAATGATGCAATCAAGAGATGTGGTAAACACGAGATATACGAGGCTGCTGCTGGCATAACACTGCATACTGTTTCACAGCGAAATTCTTTTTTTGTGAGGAAGATTTGCCCTGAGTTAACATCCCTTGTGAACCCTGCCTTTTTTTTTTTGCTTGAGGACGATTATCCCTGAGCTAACATCTGTGCCAGTCTTCCTCCACTTTGTATGTGGGATGCCTCCACAGCATGGCTGATGAGTGGAGCAGGTCCAAGCCCAGGATCTGAACCTATGAACCTGGGCCTCCAAAGCGGAGTGCATGGAACTTTAACCACTTAGCTACAGGGCTGGCCCCTAAACGTTTTTTTTCTTAGTAGAAAGAGTATACTTTAAAATAAAAACAAAAAGTATGGGATAGTAAACACATAAACCAGTAACACTGCCATTCATTATCAAGTATTATGTACTGTACATGGTTGTATGTGCTGTGCTTTTATACAACTGGTAGTGCAGTAGGTTTGTTTACACCAGCATCACCACAAACACGTGAGTGATGTGTTGTGCTACAATGTTACAACAGCTACAATTTCACTAGGCAAGAGGAATTTTTAAGCTCCATTATAATTTTATGGGACCACCATTGTATATGTAAATCTGTCATTGACCAAAACGTTGTTATGCGGCACAGGACTTTAAATTGGAAATGGGAATGGGAAATTATATGAGGTTTGGCACTGTGCCTTAACTTTTACTTTAGTCTTTTAAAATATATAATGAGCCTAGAATGTAAGAAGTATTGAAACAAAAGGAGTTCAAATAGCTATTATTTCCCCACGTAAAGAAAAATAAAATTGGAGAACATAGTTTGGCTTCTGAAAAAGCTCTGAAAAGTTTTGCCTCCAGTGAAAAACAAAAGCCATGGATCTAACAGAGAAACACCTTTTTTTAAAAAGAAAAAACAACAAAAATTTTTCTTCTGTTTTAAGAATTATGTATCAAGTGCTTGATATAAATTATTTTTCAATAATTTTACATAGCAAACACAACTGATTTATTTTTTAAAAAACAGGCAAAATTTTTTGAAGAGAGGTAAAAGTTTTGTTATATAAGGATATAGAATGAGATTGCTATATGGCTTTTTAAATCGACTATAATATATGAAGTCTTACTGATATAAAGGAAAATAGTGATACAAGGTAAGTTCAAAATCAAATGCCATTTTCTTTTAAAAATGATCATCTTTATCTTTCAAATCACATTATGATATCTCAAAAGCACTATTTCTTATTATTGGTACTATTTCCTAAAAGGCTGAATAGCTACTAACTGTGGCTGATGAATTCAAATAACAGGTCATTCTTGGGTAAATTTTCTGACTTCAAAAGTAAATGACTTGTGAAATAACATTCTAATTTTACCTTATCTTTTAAAATGACTTACTTTCCTTATTAACAAAGAAATGGATGTGATCACAGTAGCTGGGAACTTACAAATTTTTCAACTACTTGACTCATCGGAAAAGAGGAATGTCACCAGCTGATTCCCACAGCCTGTGTTGTGATTGATATTTTATGACTAAGCTGCCATCATAAGGTTGAATTTTAGAAATGGGAGATCACAGACATGGTGCATTTTTAAAATTGCAAAAAGGATGAAAAGCTATATTTCAACCAAAATGTTTGTTCTCAATTTTGTTATAGCCATTTAATATAAAAACATATATTTCAAAGAGGGATTAGAAACATACTTTTCATTGCAAAATTACATTCCATAAATAGGAATTACTAACAAAAAATGGAGAAACAAATCTCTTTTATAATGTAAATCACAAAAATGTTCTCAAGAAGAGAATTTCAAGTGCAAGCCTTCTGTTTTACTATGAAATTTTATACACGCAAACAGAAAAGTGCAATAGTGTAATGGATATCCAGTTATCACCACCTAGTTTTAACAAACAGGAACATTTGAAGGATTTGGTTTCCATCTGCTTTTGTGTAATTAAAAAAAAAAAACACTTTCCAGATAAATAAGAGTTCCTTTCATAACCTCCTTAATCAAATTCTCTTGTTTTTACCCCAAAAGTAACCATTAACCTAGAGTTGGTATGTATCTTTTTCGTCAATGTTTTCATCTGTTTACTATAAACATATATATAAATTTAAAAATGCATAACATGTTACAGGTGATATAAGAATATAATATATATTGTACTATATATTAAATAGAATAGTATGAAATGCAGTATAGGGCAATGTAGTATTGTTTGGAGTGTTTTTAAACTTTACTTAAAAGGAATTATTTTATGTGCATTATGCCTTTAATTCAATGTTTCATAGTCTATATTTCTAAATCTATCTATGTTAATGCATGGACATCTGGTTCATTCATTTTAACTGATGTATAATATTTCATTACATGACTATACCAAAAGTTATTTACTTATTCCTTCATGGATAAAAATGTATGTTGTTTTTCACACTACTGCTATAAACCCAAGGCTGCATTGCACATCTCTGTACATCTCCTTGGGCACATGTGAGAATGTGTTTAAAATAGGGATCTGAAAGGAGAACTGCTGCCTTGCAGGAAGTACATGGACCTCTTCACACCATCCTGCTCTCCAAAGCGAAGGAATCAAGTGATGCGCTCCCCAGCAACGTATGAGTTCCCCTTTCCCTGTATTTGTCTACACGCTTACTTTTAAGAAGTGAATTTAAAAATTGACGTGAAGTTTGAACTTACTGTACCTTCAACATAAAACATATTAGCTAAAATGCTATGCTAAAATTGATATTTATAATGAAAAGGCTTTAGGACCCATGGATCCTTCTTGCATGGATTAAACATATTTAGCTACAGTAAAACTCAGCTCTAGACAGGACCAGGCTCTCCATCTCCCACTCTCCCTCATAATCCCAGAAATAGAAAGAATTAGAATTCTCCAGTACCTAAAGAAATAAATCAGATGGCTGCCTTACATCCCAGCTCCATCTCTCGTCAGCTACGTGATCTTGTGTAACTCGTTTAAACTCTCTGGACTTCAGACTCTTTTCTGAAAAATGTTGATTGTAATTGCAGCCATACAATATTGCTTCAAAGATGTGAATCAGATGTTTCTAATACTCAAAGCACAATGCTTAGCACAGAGCAAACGCTGGAAAATGTTCATTTGTCATCCTGTATGGCGTTAGGTAAACTGTCATGTTACAGCCAATAAGATAAAGTAAAATAAAATAAAATAAAGACTGTTTAACATACAACAGGCACCATGTATTTCCTCCTTTCCTTTAGCTTCCACGACATTTAAACTAATACCGTGATACTGGCGAGCACTTAACAAATATTGTATAACAAGAATCTTGAAGTTCACTTTTGTATAATCTTTGGCCTTACATGGTATGCAAATTACAAAGTACAGCTAATATGCTGGATACGTCCATAATACAGCGCACAACGGTGACGCTGTTTACAGGAGTGGCAGACAGACGTGGCAGGACAATACTTTTTCCCTGTTCTACAGTGAACTGTTTGGGATCAGGAACTTTCTCTTATTCATATTTATAGTCTTAAGATTGGCATATATTCAGCATTCTTATTGCTAGACGAATTAATGAATGAAGAAATGATTATTAATATTTCTTGTGCTAATTTTCAGGAAAATTGAGAGTTTCGAAATGAAAAGTACTCTTTGGCAGAATCAAGTCACTTTCCTCGTAAATAGAAGCATTAAAGTCTCTATTTGTGCACCAGTCAGTTATCGCAAGTAACTTATAAGTTCCAAACCTCTTTCATCTGAGTTTGCTGCCATCACAACTGCAGACACCATGCGGCCAGAGGTGGCGGGCGGTACCTGGGGAGGGTGAAGGGATCGCTCTAACGCTTTGCTTTCAACTTTAAATCAATAGTTACTTTTTTCTTATTATTAGGCAATGTGGGGACTAGAATGGTATATATGGTTTCTACTTTCATAAAACTACCATCTTTATGGAGAGAATAGAAGATTAAAAAATTTGATTTTTTTCTCTTAGTAGCTTCTTGTTATATATTAGCAGCCTGACAATAAAAGTAACATGCTCGAAATATGGTAAACAAGTGGACCTGTAACTGTAGATATGATTTACAACATACAAAATAGAGGAAGGACACCCTGATTATCAGTATATAAATGTTATAAAGAAGACAGAGAAGTTAAATTATATCCGTGAAACGTGTCACTGAGTCAATCAGTAGGACTCATGGATCACATAAAACAAGGGAGTGAAAGGAGCCAAGAATGAAAGCCCAGAGGAGACCCACATCAGACCTAGGGCAAGAAGCTGAGGCCAGACTCCTAGGCCAGGCTGGTCACTACTGGATGATCCCTTGGTCTTGCCAATATCAGTCACTGGAATCAGCATTTAAATAGTTGGTAAAGCCAGAAACTTGGGGGTCAACCACGACTCCCCCATTTTCTTTGACACTACATATCCAAACCATAGTCAGCAAGTCCCATCAGTTCTACTTTCAGAACATATGTTGACTCCATTCACTTCTCTTCGTCACCACTGCCACCACACCAGTCCAAGCCACCTTTATCTCTTGATGGAACTAATGAAAAAGTCTTCTAATTTCTTTCCTTTCATGCTTGACCCCATCCAATCCCCTCCCCAAAGGGCAGTCAGACTCACCTTTTAAAGAGGTAATTCAGTTAATGTCACTTGTTTGAAAACTTTCAATGTCTTCCAAGAAGAATAAACATAATCCACACTTCTTACCTGCATTCTCTGGCTCCTCGGACCCAAAATTCCATCATTATTCCATGATACTTCGCTCCCTCGTTTACTACAGTCCAGCTACAAATGTCCTCTGTCAAGATAGGAAAACTCTTTTCTCAGCTCAGGGCCATATGCCTTTTCTTGTTTCAGGAATGCCACTCACGTGGCTGGCTTATTCTCATCCTTCAGATATCAGTTCAAGTGTCAATTCTTTAAAGACACTTCCTTTGACCTCTGTATCCAAAATAGGTCAACATATCTTTCATAGCAACTAGGTTATTTCTCTCACAGTAGTAATCATAATGGTAAGTACTTTAATCATTTATTTACTTGTTTATCTGTGTTTTTACCACTCGAACATAGTGTTGATCAGTGTCCCAAGCACCTGGGACTGTGCCTGGCATATAATAAGCACCTGATACATGGATGTTCAAAGAATGAATGAATGAAAGCTTACCTGCACGCCTCTCTCGAGATTTTTAAAGAGGTTAACTGACAAGTGAAGTTGGAATTTGGAAAATGTGTTTTTTTCCAAATGCGTCTCTTTTATGTATCATTTCATTAATTCATTCATTCTGAAAACATAACACAACTGAAACAGGCTGAATTCTTCAATAAATAAAAATGTAGCAAATTTAAATCCAATAAATACATTTTATTAGCTTTGACTAGTATATGTGGTTTACAAGATAAAGAAAATCCATTAGTTACGCAATATAGTTCATGAAAATAAAAACGCTACTTATCTTTGCATAGGCATTTATATTTTCAAATTTAGTAAATTTATACATGATGAAATACTACTGACTTCTTTTGCTATCTTGATAAATATTTATATATATTATAGTAGAAGCATAAATGATATAGTCTCTCATTTTAATCTGTCAATGTATATTAGTCTGTTTTCCATTTTCAAATAAAATATAATCAAGACCATAGAAAAATTAAAATATGTCTTCAGGTTGAGATTAACTAACATTTGTCTCAGAAAAACAGTTTCTGGCACTTGGTTCTTTACAATATTATTAGGGAAAGGCTTAAAATATTCCAGATGGGTTCAGTGTTGTTCAACATATGGCAATGTCGTCAAACAAAGAACATGTAAATTTTGAGCTTTGAAGTCAGCACGTTGAACTTGCGAACTTATGCATGAATTATTTAGGAAGTGTGAAAGTAATGCCACGTTATATAAGAAAGGAGGCAGAAAGAAACCACAGTCAGGATCTGGGTACCCGTGAGCATGCTCCAGAGCTCTTTCTGTATTTTAAATGTGCGCATTATTTAAGAGACTCTAGCTAGAGAGGAGACAGACTTTTCACTGGAATATTTTTATTTTTATTCTTCTTTAACACAGATGTTTTAGTTAGTTGTATTAACCTGCCAATGTTACTTGAAACCCCCCAAAATGCCTCCTAAGAGCAAGTATTCCATACCAATGAGGTTACCAACAGGAAGCAGATGGTACATCCAAAGTGGGATAATTTAGGAAGAGTTTACAAAAGGGAATATGGGCCTGCATGAAAGGTGTGAGCGGGATGTAGGGGAAGCACAGGGATGATGCAGAGCCAGAAACAGAATAAAAAAGAACGCAAAAAACAAACAACTCTTTACCGTCTCTGGGGCCAATGGAAGGAAGTCAGCAGGTAACCAGAAAACCAAAGGAAAGAGTCAGAAACAGAAGGGGCCTGGAAGGGAGCAGTGACCTGCTATCCCGGGGCACAGCCAGCTGGAAATAACCCTGCAGGAAGGGAGCCAGAAGGGAAGTGCCAGGCCTCACTCCCCACTGCTCCCCTTCAGTGTCTCAGTGGGCCAGGTCTGAGCACGGGACCTGGTTTTAGCTGATTTGGGGGTTAACTTACCCTCTGTTTACTTTAAAGAGGAGTTCACTAAGAACAGAAGAAGTGTTAACCATTCACACTTTAATCGTGGTATTACCATACTTCAGTGTATGAACACAATGGGCTACAAAGTTCTTCCATTTTTATTTTCTCACTGTAGCCTCATCAAAGCACTCGCAGGTTAAGAGCACGGTTCTGGAATAAGACTCACTGGGTTCACCTCTCAGTCCTCACTCACCAGCCGTGTGAGTCTGGACAAGCTTCTGATTTCCGAACTGTCATTTCTTCTGCTGTGCAAAGGGAAGAGTACTACTCTCTCCCCCGCGGAGTTGGGAGGACTCAGTGGATCAGCACATTTAAGGCCCTGAGCGTGGTTCTAGCACAGGGTAAGTGCTCAGTAAACGCCAGCTCTTCCTGTTTTCATTTCACAGGGAGTGGAATGAAGTTCAGTGAACTCAAGGGATTTAAGGCTATATATATATATATATATTTTTTTTTTTTTTTTGGTAAAGATTGGCACCTGAGCTAACAACTGTTGCCAATCTTCTTTTTTTTCTTGTTTTTCTCCCCAAAGCCTCCCAGTACATAGTTGTCTATTCTAGTTGTGGGTCCTTCTAGTTGTGGGATGTGGGACGCTGCCTCAGCTTGGCCTGATGAGCGGTGCCATGTCCACACCTAGGATCCAAACCAGTGAAACCCTGGGCCGCCAAAGAGGAGTGCGCAAATTTAACCACTGGGCCATGGGGCCAGCCCCTAAGGTGACATTTTTTAAACAGTGGTGAGAGGTGGCACATGACACAAGTCCTCTAACTTACAATACAATGCTTTTTATAAGTTACACAATCACATAATCACAGAATACTGTTTTCTTTACGTTAGTTTTCCAAACACAGACTGTTTGTTGGCTTGCTCACTATCATGTCCAGATACTGCTTACCCTTACTCTTTGTTTCCAGAGTAATGAGAAAACAGTAATGGCATGTTCCATGGTGGGGTGCTATTAATTCCAGTCTGAGATTAGTTACTCTACTGACAAAAAACCTGCACAGAAAGAGCATTTCCACGCACGCACATATGACCACAGTGCATCTCCATTAGTTATCTAAATGATGCCATCTAATTATTAATGAGTTTACAAGAGGACTCTACCACTTTAAACATCCCATAACTGGAAAATTTTAAGCTGTTGCTTACTGCATTTATTCAGTGCATTGATGTCAGCACCACAAATGCTGCCTGGTACACAGTAGATGGTGAATAAATATCTGCTGGATTAATTAACTAATTACTAAAAGTGTTCTACCTAATATATTGCTTCTATTAATATATGAGAGAACAAACTGCCTAGAACACTAAAGGCAAGGAAAGCAGTTTACACGGACATGCAGAAGATCAATAAATCCCAGTGTGGAGTTTCTATAGTTAGAGAGGTCTTAAATCAATACGGCCTTTCAATACAATGCCATACCAAATTTTCTTAGGCCCATTTAGAGACAGCTTGCTGAATTTTCAGTGTTTTTCCACAACTAATGTGGGAGAGAAATGTTGACGGTGCAGCGGTAGGTTTTGAATCCAGATTGTAGTAATTAAGAGTTTTACTCCATTGAGTGAATGAGTCTTACTCCCCACAAAGAGTTTTGTTTTTTCCTTACAAAACATAGTTGTTGAAAAACAAAACAAAATAAAACTCCTCACCTAAGGATGATTAAAATAGAAGAGATCTTACTGGGGGGGGGGGGGGGGGGGGAGTACTAAAACCAACAAACCCCAAACAACCTTCTATTCGAATTCAGCCATGGACTCTTCACATGAAAACCACAGGAACATAGGAGGGAACCTGCGGTCACTGCTAGAAATAGAGGACTGAACAATATAACCTATTGAAATGTCTTTGTAATTTTTCTGTCATAACATTTTATCTGTTTTGATGAATGGTGGCTAGGGCAATGTTTAGAAGAAATAAGGTAGAATATTATAGGACCCGAGGCTCACCTGTTCCTGAGCCTTCAATCGTTTGGGAATATCTTTAGTTCAAATAAAGGAATGTCTTTAAAATGTCTCTAAGTAAACTCCATATCATATGGTAGCAGTTTAAATATATACTAAACAAATTTTGATTATATATATATAACTTAGATTATGGTTTTTAAGCAAGAATCTCTTTTCTGTTCCTTTACTGTCTCCCTGGCTTATTAGTTTTTATAATAGCTGAGCCTGAATCATTTTTTTAAAGTTTACGCTTAGATTTCACCCTTTGGGAAAGTTTGTGGACCTCACTAGTCTGGATTAGGTCTCCCTTCTATCAGTTCCCACAGAGTCTCATGTTACCCCAAACACATCACTCTTGTTAACCACGCGCATCCTTCCGTGGCGTCTAAGACAGTGTCTCCTTATGCAGATCTGGACCCCTAGAATCAGCTAATTGCTTGATAAATAACAAGTGCTCAATGAATATTTGGTGACATAAAGTACTGACATTTTCTTTTATTATTTTTAACACAAAATGTTAAGAAATATTCTTAAATATTAAGAAATACTGAAAAGAAATAGTCATTTGCCTTTCAAATCACTATAAAATGAATATGTCTACATCTTTAATTTTCCACGAATGCATTCTATATATCAAGGTTTTAGTAAAGTGTATCTAGTTCTCAAGATATTGATGATCTCTTGTTTGTTAACCACAGTTTTCTTTTTTCCCTCATATTCAGTGGAGTCCTTTGAAACCCAAACACGTTAGCTTCACCTTCTGTTTAAAGTCTACGTCAATCTGAGAAACTGGATTCTCTTGGAATGGAAAGTTCATGATAGTTGACTTGAAGATGGATATATACAAAATTCAAGTCTTAACTTGTGCCCCATTGATCGTTTGAAGTGATTTCCGAGAAAATCAGGCCCATTTACTTTTCAAAGTAAACACTGAGCAAATTCCAAAATAAATTATACATTATTTGAAAGGGAAATTTTTTTTGAGGAATCAGTGCTTTTGACTCTGCTAAGGGCAAATAATGATCAGTTTCTGGTTTAAACTATTATTCATATAAATCCAAGGCACCAAGTTTGCATGAAAATAAATTATGTTTTTATAGGTAACTTTTGCATATTCTTTTAAGACATGATCTTAATCATGAAGATTAGGTTCTTTCTTTGAAATTTTGCTATTGGTGGCATAATTCAAGGCCCTCTTATCACATGGAAGTCGTCCTGCACCCTGCTCTTGCCCACATCTCTAATTCACCCTGCCTCCTCGATGCCTCCGCAAATACCTGTGACAGGTGGGGAGAGAACCACTGTGCAGGTTAATGTGAAAGAAAAAAGACTAAAACTTCAAAAAATTGGTTCAGGTAACACTAGCAGGGTCCATCAAAATACAACCCCTCCAGGGAATGATGCTGGATATTAGATCCCTTCATAATTGTCCTCGTAATTTTTCTCAAAATTTTCCTATTAATTCAGGACTTTTTTTATTGTGGTAAAATATATGTAACATACCATTTACTGTTTTAACCACTTTTAAATGTACAGTTCAGTGACATTAAGTACATTTATGTTGCTGTGCAAGCATTAGCACCATCCATCTCCAGAACATGTTCACCTGGAACCGAGTGTCCCCATTAAACAATAACGCCCCACTCTCCCCTCCCCCAGCCCCTAGAAGCCATCACTCCACTTTCTGTCTCTATGAATTTGACGAATCTAGGGGCCTCAGATAAGTGGAATCATGCAGTATCTGTCCTCTACTGACTGGCTTATTTCATTTAATGTAATGTCCTCAAGGTTCATCCATGTTGTCACATGTGTCAGAATTTCCTTCCTTTTTAAAGGCTGAGTAATATTCCACTGTATGCATAAACCACAGTTTGTTTATCTATTCATCCATTGATGGACAAGTGGGTTACTTCCACCTTTTGGCTATTGTGAATAATGCTGTGATGAACACGGGTGTACAAATATCTTGATGCGTCTCTGCTTTCAATTTTTTTGGGTATAGGTCTAGAAGTGGAATTGCTGGATCATATGGGAATTCTATTTTTAATTTTTTGAAAACTGCCACACTGTTTACCAAAGATAATTCAGGTTTTTTTTTTTTTTAAAGTAAAATGTATAAAAATCAAAAAAAGAAAAAATAAGTTTATATGCCCACTGTAGACTGTAGAACTTCATGCTAAAAGAGCCTTGAGGTTAATTATTAACCTACCCCATCACTTTACAATGAAATACAAACCCTGGTATCCCAAAGCCAGGAAGTTTGTAAGATGTACAAAGTCTGGTGTCCTGGTTCCCAGGCCAATGGTTGTCTCACAAACCCACACTTCAATTTGGTGCTTAAAACTTATAATTTTAGAAAAAAATATGAGCTTAGATAACCTAGAGAAATAATTCATTTCTGTCAGCGTAGCCCCTGAGACTCTCCTGACTTCACTGCAGGGGCATTAGGGTATTTGAGTCCCCCGACATCTTCTCCTGAAATACCTGGCTCCAGTTTAAGGACTGATGATGTCTGCAGAGAATTCTTAATTTTAAGATCAACACCTTCAAATTACTTCCTAAACTCCATAAATTACACTCACAAAAAAAGTAAAATCTGCGAAGTATAACCACAGTGAATTTTCCTTGAATCCTATAAGTAATTAAATTACTTCCATTTCAAACATAGGATTTGTTCTTTTTTCAGAAGCATGACAGCAATTTTAATGAACTTCCACATATGCCTCTACCATAAGTACCTTCAGAATGGATGATCTGATTAAAATAAAAGAGAAATTGACACCTTGACTCTGTGGTTTGCATACCAGAATAGACTTTCCTTCAAGTTAGTTAATGTGTGAATGCTTGACTGTGGATTCAATTAACCCACAGGGTTCTTACTGATCTATTTTTCATAAAATAGAATGAAACAAGGTACACCAACATTTTCAAAATGCCCAGATACACAACTCCTTTAAATGAACTTAACACAATATATCATGGACAAAATTAAAGAAAGAATCAGAAATAGTAAAAATGAAATCTTATCTTATTAGCCCATAAACATAGCCCATAAACATAATATACAAATTACATTCTTAAATTACTATTTGGCCTAAAAATGTGTAAATAAATAATAAATATGAACTAATAATTAGATATTATGAAAACTTTCACTTTCTCATTTTCTGAATTTTAATTGTAAATTTTGCATGTGAAGGGTTTTCCTTGTAATAAGAAAGACTTTCGGCTATAAGGTACTGTGATTTTTATCATAGATATATGGTTTAAAGTAATTCTTTTAAAAATACATGTGGGCATGCTCAAAAATAGATATGCTGCTTGGCAATACTGCACAACAAAATTATACACATCAATCTCTATCAAACTCAATCGTACTTTATTCAGAACCATTAATTCCTGTGAAAATGAGACATCTAAATCTCCAAGTTATCTACTCTCATTGCACATTGTATTCTACTGTATTACAGCTCCTATCAAACTGTAATCAAATGATGAATTTTGCATGTATTTGTTTCTCTCCTTTACCAAAATGAACACTCCATGCAAACAATGACCATGTCAGCCTCATTTACTGCTTTGTCTTCAGCACTTAGCACAGTCTGGCACACTGTAGATGTTTAAGAATATTTTCTGAATGAATGAAAACATATTTTTAGATCAACTGCCTCATTCCTTTAGTCCCACCATCTCATTTTGCTCAGACATGGTGTAACGACTTTAAAACAATCTGCTAGTGGATACCCATGCTAAACTGCATGACTCACATTAAATTTCTGCTGCTGTTTGTGGCAACTGTTTCTGCACCTGGCATTCTGCACAGCACTGAAGTTTACCCCTTAGTGTTAAGAAGAATTGATCATTTGATCGCTTTTGCAAAAAACTCAAGCTGTTAGACCAAGATTACTTTGGGAAAGCTATTAGAGCCTAGCAGGTGAAAAAACAAAGCCATTTATTTAACACAGTTTCTTACTGATAGTTACAGCAACTCTAGGTGTGCACATTAATGAGGCAGACTGCCTAGTCTGTGCCAAAAATGATGCATACCAATGAAATTTTTGTGCTGTTCACACAAAAAAGAATGAGGTTCCTACCAGACGTATAACAACAAAGCAATGCTTGCTCCTCATTGGATGGAAGACTCAGCATGGGGCACCACAATCACAGTATTGGGAAAACACTCCAAAGGGCACATCTCGAGAGGCTGCTGAGTAACGTCCCCACAGAGACACCTTCCTCAGGGAGCTTCAGCGAGCTCACAGGGCCAACAGAAGCCTACGGAGAAGCTTTCTGCGTGGACACCAGCTAAGCAATCCGAGCATGCCCAAGGGGAGACAGCAAAGATTGGCAAGCTAATTAACTGTTTGTTTGTTTACATACTTTTCTCCTCATACTATAAATTATATGATCTGAGATTATGTCCTATATAGCTGATTCTTCTGATCGCATTTAGAGTTACATACATTATTTTTAAAATAAATTTTATTTTCTCAGGTTACACTAACCAAATGCAGTTTGAGTTAAATAATGCAGAGCAAAATTCATGCCGTCATAATCTTATTAGATTCACAATGTGAAACGAAGACATATGACCTCATTCCTTCTTCCAAACATACACACGAAAGAATTTGTTCTGAAAATGCTGCAACATGTCTGATCAAGTTCATTGACAGTATTTGAAAAAAATTAATGTTTAAATTCTGTCATCAAATCTGTAAAAAGATATTTACAAATTTATTAATATTTTCCAGTAGTATTGTTTAATAACATGTGTGTAAATAAAGTTGATTAAAGATTTCACACAAATTTGTAAAGCACTTACATTTTAGAAAATTTTTTTCTCTCTTAAAAATTTTCCTACTTACAAACTATAAAATTGAAAGACAAGCCTAATACAACAACTAGCCAATATGGAAAATTTTACAAAACTAGCGTTAGCGCTCTGAAAATGGACTATCGTGGTCTGAAAAATCATCTCACTTTATTATTCAAACACCACAATGACTTATTTTTGAGAACTAGTTGCTGAATTCTATCAAGACCCCAATAATTCACAACCTCTATAACCGTCCTACCCCTAAGTGTGGCAGAACCTTGCCTCCTGTCACCGAACCATGGCAAACGGGATGGATGTCACTGCTGTGATTACATCATGTTAGAGAAGGTTCCTTGGCTGACTGGAGCAGAGCCTTCCATCGGTTTGGAAGATGTAAGTGGCCAGGAGGTGACAGAGCCTATGAGAAGGCTAAGTGTCAAGGAGCTGCAGGGGCCCCTAGGACCAAAGAGCAGCCCCTCAAGGAAGTGAGTACGTTAGTCCTACAACCACAAGGAACTGAATTCTGCCAAAGACCATGTGAGTTTGGAAGAGGACTCTGAGCTCCAAAAAGGAACACAGCCCAGGCAACACCTTGACATCAGCCTTGGGGGCCCCAAAGCAGAGGACCCACTTAAGCTATGCCTGAGAAAATAAATATGTGTTGTTTTAAGCTGCTAAATAGGTGGTAATTTTTTATACAACTTAGAAAACTAAGAGAATTATAGAAAATAACATCTTATAGCCAGAAATAATTGCAGAACTTTGTAGAATTGGTCATTATATAGAATGAAGTACTACTTTCACAGCTTCTTAATAGTAAAATAAAATATTCTTTGGGTTTTTTTGTTTTTGTTTTTGAGGAAGTTTTACTTCTGGTAGTTTTCCTTTTTTAACGCAATGAAATTCAGTCAAATTAGATCAGAGTCACATAATCAAGATTCTTATGTAACTGAAGGACAGTCACACACTTGGGGTGACAGGAACTCTCTACTTTCCGAGAGAGTTTCCTCAAGACAGCTCCCTCTTTTCCGTTTATATCTCTAGATTCTACCAGCAAGAATTAAGTTAATTCTCTTGCATACAGAAAATAGCTAATAACGCTTTAGCTTTTCTCCTGCTCTCACCTTTGCTGCTGAGATTTTTTTCTTCTCTTTTCTGTGTTTTCTGCACCTGGTCATTTGAACATCTGTGTTGCCGTCCTTCTTTGACATCTGCACACCCAGTCCCCTGCTACCTGCCTGAGGTTTCATACATCACTTCTCTTCATCGAAGCTGTGGAATGTTGTTGGCATAACGCTGCTCGCTGTTCGTAGTCTTCCCTTGTTATCTCTTTGTGCCTGCTGGATGAGTGAGTGGCACGCCTCCTCCATCCAGGACACTGGTAATCTGTGTCTCTCACTGGCTCTCCAGTGCACTGTCTAGTTAGTGCTGTGTCCATTTTGTTGACCTTCTCAAAGACCCAGCTTTGGCGTTGTTAATTTTCTGTCTTGTGAGTGTGTCCTCTATTTCACTGATTTCTGCTCTCAACTTCATCGTTCCTTCTTTGTACTTGCATTGCCTTTATTTTGGTCATCTGTTTCCAGCTTCTCAACTTTAAGCTATTGATTTAGACATTTTGTCTTTTAGACTATAAGCATTTAAAACTGCACATTTCCCTGTAAGCACTCCTTTAGTTGCAACTCACAAATTTTGGTTTGATGTGTTTCAATTATTCACTTCCAAACATTTTATAATTCCCTTGATATTTCTTCTGTGGATTATTAAACCATATGGCATAATTTCCACATAATTGGTTTTTTTCTGAGTATCTTACTGTTATTGATTTTTAATTTAGCCCATTTTAGTCAGAGAATATCTGCAACATTATTTGAATCCACTTAGATGTATTGACTGTTTAAAAGCCCAGAATATGAACTATTTCCACCCGTGGTTCCAAGATTTTCTTTTTGTTACATAGTTTGAGTGTAATGTGCCAGGGTTTGGCTCCTTGTATATATTCTGTTTGATATTTGTGGATCATTTTGAATCTACCTGTAACTTTATGTGTTTTTATCCAATTTGGGGAATTTTTTGCCTTTATTTTTTCACTATTTTTTGTCCCATTTTCTTTCTCTTCACTGCCCAAAATTCAAATATACTTTTGATATTGTCCCATGGGTCCTGAGGCACCAGTCTTTTTCTTTTTTAAAATCTTTTTTTTCCTTTTCTTCAGATTGTAATAACACTTACTCATCTATTTTTGAGTTCACTGACTCTTGTCATCTTCAATTGACAGGTAAGTTCATCCAGAGAATTTTTAAATTCATATATTTTATTTTTCTGTCCTATAATTTCTACTGGGATATTTTTACATCCTTAGACGTGGTTATAATAATAGCTTTAAAATGCTTATCTGGGGCCAGCCTGATGACGTAGTGGTTCAGTTCAGGGTGCTCCACTTCAGCAGCCCAGGTTCATGGGTTCGGATCCCAGGGGCAGACCTACACCACTCATCAAGTCATGCTGTGGCAGGCGTCCCACATATAAAATAGAGGAAGATGGGCATAGGTGTTAGCTCAGGGCCGCTCTTCCTCAGAAAAAGAGGAAGACTGGCAACATGTGTCAGGCTCGGGGCCAATCTTCCTCACCACCACCAACAAAAAAGCTTACCTCTTAATTTCAAAATCTGGGTCATTTGAGATGTCTCCATTAATTGTATTTCCTCTTAAGTTTGAGCTACACTGAGCTATTTCTTCTTATGTTCAAGTAATTTTGGATTGTTTCCTGGGTATTGTGAATGGTACTATTGTAAGGTTCTGTATTCTGTTATATTCCTCTAAATTTATTGATTTTTTTTTTCTTTTTGGAAGTAGATAACTTGTCTGAATTCAAACTACAAATGCTGTCCTTTGCGGTGGGTATCATCTGAAACCTGAGAAAGGTTCTTCTAGCCTTGGCATGGGTGCTTGGAATCTGCCCCACACA
Source organism: Equus quagga (assembly GCF_021613505.1). Classification (NCBI taxonomy): domain Eukaryota; kingdom Metazoa; phylum Chordata; class Mammalia; order Perissodactyla; family Equidae; genus Equus; species Equus quagga. The sequence continues at coordinate 2,575,879 of NC_060270.1, read as the reverse complement.
TGTGCACTTCCAGGATCAGCCAGGACAAGGGTGGAGTTTTCACACAGAACTTAGGGCTCCCCTCGGTGCCTCCCTCTTTTCATGTATTTCTCTCCTCTCACTTTCCACTTGTACGGTCACTCCACACTCCGGCTTCTGGTCTGTGTACTGGCAGACTGAGGTTTTCTCTCCCAGTTTGGGTACGTCCAGCATGGCATGGACTAGGGGATGATGTCAAGAAAGACTGTGAAACGGGGACTCGTCTTGTGCGCTTCTCGTCCTCTAGGTGTCGGCGTTCCCTGTGCCCGTCTGGGCTTAGCAGATCTCCAGGGCCTTCAGGGAGTAGCCTTTCTAATTAATATTTTTTCCAGGGTTTATAGTTATCTGTAGAATGGTTGACCAAATAGAAGCTACTCAGCTTTTAAAGACAGGCAGAAGTTCTTGCTGCTAAATTAAAATTCACACTCTTGATGTGCATTTTTTTCTCATTCATTCACTGATTTGTTCATTCATTTCTTTCTTCATAAACACAGAGTGTTTTTAAGGGAAATAACTATTCTAGTAAATGTGTGAAATATTGAATTAGACAGACACTATCTGTACAAACTTGTAGTGCATTAAAAATTTAGAGCAGTTAAATTGACCTGCTCAGTATCTTATCAGTGGACTCCTGATCATTTTCTTGATTAAGCGTAGCATAGAATTCTAGAACTTTGTATTGGTCTATGTGTTTTTTATCTTGTCAATCTTGTTTTCACGACCAATGCTACACACAGTTCCAGTAACTGGGGGTCATGTTTGTTACTAAATATTTCTTTCAAATGTGATAATCTGTTTTTAACTGTAATTATAAACCAATATAAGAGATAACAGTCATACTATATTAGTAATGGTTAATATTTCCTCCTATCTTCCATCCTCATAGCCCCACACACAGACATCTTGAAGGAAAAGACGGTTTCCTTCTCCTACTTACAGGCTAACATTCTTTTCAGTAAAAACTAAGCCAACTCGGATCATATATAATCATCTTCTAATGATTTTGAGTTATTTTCTAATCCCAAATAGCTTCTTCAATTACTTCAAGTTAAAGATCCACTTCTACTTTTAATTTTAAACTCATCAGAGTAAGTTGTAGCCCCTATTTGTCATTCAAAACGGAATCATTTCAGGAAGGGAAGAAATGGTTTTAACATATTTGTTTTTATTAATAATTCCCTTCAATGTACATCTTTCCAAAAATTTGAACATGATAAAACTTAAAACCTCAATTTTTTCCCAATTGACAAGAGTTAAAGTATATGATTGCTAATAATTTTCTAATGTAAAAGACAAAAGAAATCACAACAAAAACAATAGTCTCTTTCAGTTGAAAACCAAATGGACATCGCTCAGGATTTAGGATTTGTCTGATGATATGTTTAGTTGCTGTTTTGTGAGCATTAAATAACCTAATCCAGGTCACCTCTGCGTTGAAAGCTGGCCAAAGTCTATTTTTAAAATTTGAAATCATTGTATAAGAGCTCTGTTGGCATGCCAAATGAGTTTTTCCAGCCCATTCCCACTGTATCAACTAACATCTTTCAATCGACAAATTGCACTTTGGCACAAACAGAAGGATGGACTTCTGCCACTTTTTTGGTCCCTAGTAAAGTAGCAATGAACATATGCAGTGTGTTGTTCATTTTTAGAGCTTGAGGATGGCAGGTTTAATGGTACTAAAAGGACAATGAAGGGATGGTGAGTTGAAGACCAAATAAGCTTAGCAGGAGATGTACAAGGTCATTTAGCAAGGCCTCGATACGCCAGGTTGGACTTCTCTGACATCTCATATCTCAGTTTCACTCCACAGGTTACCACTGCCTTCCTATTGTTAACCTTGCCTAATTAGAACCTGTTAGCAAGAAAGAGAGATTAAATTTTTTCTATAGGACTTTAAGCATGGAACCAACGTACGGGAAACAATAGGGAGCCTGATTTGGAATGGACTGAGGCACATTTTCTAATGATGACAGCTGTCCAAAAATGGAATGGGACGCCTTGGAGGTTATTAAGTTCTACATCATGGATGTGTTCAGGCTGCAGCTGTACCATTTGAAGAGCCATTATAACAAAAAATCAAACAAATGATGAGGAGTGGACTGCTGAGGTGTCCTCTAAGGCATCCTTTAAGGTATACTTGCTGTATACAAAAATACTATTTTCATAAAAAATTAAACAGTTTTAATTTACTTCCTTTTCATTGTGGCCTTTCTACAATATCTTTCTTGGGGTCACTATATTTGTAAAATAATATAAAAACAAAATTTTAAGAAAATATCCAATACAACAAATTTGTTAGATGGGGCTTTTCAACCATTCTGCACTGTGTTAATCCATAATTGATTACAGGGCTAATTAAGCCTTAAACAAAAACCTTTACACATCTTCCTAGTGTGTTTCAGCAGTTTGACGATGTCTTCAAGGGCCTAGGGCTTTTTATCATTTTGCCCCATCATTCTCAGTGTGACGACTTTTCATGGTCAGGCTTTTTGCTTCAGAGTAACAGACCACTGCCACCATCCCACATAGTCCATCCTCTTCAATAGCATCCAAAACGGGAAGGGTGGAAGAATAAGGCAAAGCTCTTTCCCAGTGCTAATGTCTTTAGTCAGGATGTGAAAACTTGCCCAGAAGCAATTCATAAGAATCACCTGGACATAACATCAGTGAGCACCAGATCACATGGCTGCTCTTCCACCAAAAACTAACAGAGGACATGATTAATTTAGACTCTTGTTTCTCAACTAGGAGTGGAACTACTCCCTAAGGGGTATTTGAAAACCTTGAGAGCAATTTTGTTTGTTTTGTTTTTATTGTCACCTTGACTGGGCCATAAAGCTGAACTTGAATCGTGGCGGCCACATACGGGAAACATGATGCCAACGGCAGAAAGTCATACTCAAATAAGACTTTCTGCCTCAAAAGGCTCATTGAAAGCACTGGTTTAGAAGAAAATGATACTTTCCCTTGGGGGTGGGCACATTACTGCCTGAACAAAATCGTCTTTATGATGGTAAGAAAAAAAGATGCTTTGTGGTAGGCAAGCAATTGTGTCTACCACAATGTTTATGCCTTCTCTCCATGACTCATTCCTTTAGTTTTACAAAGCTCTGGAACCACACAGGGAAGGCATATATAAAACTGCAAATATCTTGTGGAAGTTCTCATGTATCACTTTAACTTGCTATCGTTTTATACAGTGCTGTACACGTTTGCCTCAATACATACTGCTTGATGATGATGACAAACGCATGTGTGAGGGCCTGAAGATCAGCCTGAAGAGAAAGATAAGTACATCTGGTGATTATAATTGTCAAAGTATTACTCACATACTTGAAGTCAGCTTTACCCCAAAGATTTATCATGGGCCTGAACTTTGATTTCTTTCATTTCATGTAATACACCTTTGATGCTTTTAAAAACTAAAATCCTGATCAAAGATAAGTCTTAAGGTAATATTCCTCACTTTTATTAGAAATTTTTATAAGAGTAAAATGGAATTTTGATATAAAATAAATTGAAAGGGGAATTTAATAATGCAAGGAAACTTATACTAAGATCAGTTTTAAGGCCACATGAAGCAGTGATGGGATATATGCTTCAATATTCAGGTAAGTACTAAATAAATGTCAGGATATGTAAACTATTTTTATAGGCAGTATAAAGGCACAATAGTTAGGAAGGCACCATAAAAAGCTATTGAAATGTTTAACTCATTTGTTACATATTTGAATTATTTCTGATAATTGTCCATTTGGTAAAATTCTACTACCATGGTAACCAAACCTGAAAAGGACTGCTAGGTTCACTCCATCACTTCCATAAATACTACTCCCTCATCCACCACAGAAGAGCACCTATGAGGACTCATCTGAGTCCCATGGAAGTGCATATGCTCCCAGACTCTTCCGCTCCATGAACGAACTTACAATAAACCTCATGGATAGATCTGTGACCAGTGCATGGTGAAAAACCCCTTTGATGTTAATGTATTTAATATTTTATCTAAGCCTTTTAGTTTCCTGTATTTACATAATTTCATGAATTACATTTATGTAACTGTCTGCGTGCTCACCTAGCCTAGTCAGGCACAGTTAGTTGCTTAAGAAATGCCTTTTGAGTCTGATCATGATAAATTACCTTTTCAAGTATGGTAACAATTCTCAAGTGACCTGAAAAAGTTACTACACAGTCAAAAAGTTATCTACGCTACTTCACATGTGGCACAAGTCTGTTTTTAAATAACTTGGAAGAAAGTAAGGTTAAACCTAGAAAGATCTGCTGTTTATTTCTATCAAGTTTTAATATGCATGCACACTCACTTGGTCTTAAACTCTGAAGTTAAATAAGAAAAAATTCATAAAATCAAATAATTAGATGATAATCAATATTTAGATATCATAGTTAACTGAATTTGCAATACAATAACAGGATAATCTTTATTATCAGATTTATATTTTTCAAGGATAAATGTAGAATTTTAGAAAAAATGTTTGGTCTATGGCATTCCATTCTTTATAAGGAATCATATACTATCCTACTCTACATTGTCATTTTCATACTATTTTACTCTTTAGTGTTAGCACAGAAAGAATGTATATAAAATAATTTTCTCTCACATACAAACACAAAAATATGAGTGCTCAAAAATCAAGTTTGAAACGTTTATCCAGCATTAAACAAAGGACAGCAGTGTTGTTGGTACCACAAAATTTTAGAAAATCAGTTAAGTCCGTAGAGTGATTAACTGTAGATGTTTGTAACTTGATGCTTCTTTAATTAAAAATATCTCACCTCGGGGCCAGAGCCATGGCCTAGTAGTTAAATTTGGTGTGCTCCACTTCAGCGTCTGAGTTCAGCGACCAGGCATAGACCTACGCCACTCATTGGCAGCCATGATGTGGTGGGGACACACACACAAAATAGAGGAAGACTGGCATAGATGTTAGCTCAGGGAAAATCTTCCTCAAGCAAACAAGAGACAGACTGGCAATGGATGTTAGCTCAGGGCGAATCTTCCTCAGGAAAAAAAAAATCTTGATATATGGCTCTCAAAAAGATTCACTTTTGAAAAATTCAATTCTTAAATGTAAAAAATTTACTTGATACAGAAGCTCATTTCTGAAATACTGAAATTTATGGAAAGAGTCTTTTAAATTGATAAAATACTTCAAAAAAGCATGCAAAGTTTTAGCAAGGAAGCTGCCATACCACTGAAGCTTGCCAAAGGCAATAACTCATTACTGCACTTTCTGTAAGAAGTACTACTCTAGTATCTATAAACTTGACTCATTTAACCACAACCTTTTCCCCTCCAAATATTTGCTTCTGGAATGGGAGCTTAGTAGGCAGTCTCAAATTCATTTCCATTGGTACCTTTGAGTCAGTTTCATATACTGTATTAACCTTCTCAGAATTACTGTGTGAGTACATTGTTCTTTCCTGCACCCAAAGTAAAAAATCAAAATATTCTTTGAATGATTTTATTTATTAAATTCATTTAGTAAATAGTGTTTGTACATTTACTCCATTATTGGCACTGGAGATGTAAAAATGAGCAAAACAAATACAGTTCTTACCTTAGGGAAGCTTATACACTTTATCTTATCTAAGACTCATTAGTACCAATTGATAACGAACGTACCCATATACCCATGCCTCCTTACTTTCTCTCGTTTTTCTATTTGACTTCCCTGGAATAAACAATCCAGAATTTATATTCTTGCTCAGGCTTCAGACATTTACTCCAGACTTACCATTTGGCTGGCAAAACCCAATCCTTTTCCTTCCCTTACTCTCTCTTTCTCCCTCCCTCCCCTTCTCTCTCTCTTGCATGCTCTCTCTACTATATAATCCATGACATTCTTTCCAAGCTAAAAAAGGCCTGCATAACATCATTAGCCATTAGGGAACGCAAATTAAAACCACACCACTATACACCTTCTAGAATAGTTAAAATTTAAAATGAAAACAATAACAAGTGCTGAGAATGATATGGAGAAAGTGGAACTTTCATAGACCACTGACGAGAATGCAAAATGATAAAGCCATTCTGTAAAGTAATTTGGCAGTTTCTTATAAAGTTAAACACACACTTATCATATGATCCAGCAATTCCACTTACAGGTATTTATCCAAGTGAATTGAGAACTTATGTACAAACACTGTATTTGAATGTTTTATTATTCATACTATTTTTTACAGTATGAATAATATTATTTAAAATAGCCCTGTATTAGGAAAAAAATCCAAATGCCCACTAACTGGAGAACAAATAACCAAACTGTAGGAAATCCCTTCAATGGAATACTACTCAGGAATAAAAGAAACAAACTACTGATACGTGCAAAACACGGACAAATAGTGAAGGTGTTACAGCCAGACTTGAGAGGCTACAGACAATGTGACTCCATTTGTATGACATTCTGGAAAAGGCAAAACCACAGAGACAGAAATCAAGACTGGCTGCCAGGGCTGGGTGAGGATCGAAGGTTGACGGCAAAGGGAATGAGGGAATTGTCAGGTTGATAGCTGTGTTCTGTATCTCACTGTGGCAGTGGTTACACAGTTGTATACGTGTGTCAAGACTCGCTAAACTGTAAAACTAAAAGGATAAATTTTACTGTATGTAAATTATACCTCAACTAAAAAAATCAGGATCAGAGAGAAGATTTATTAAAATAAAACACACATAAACTACATTTGCTCCGCGTTCTGATTCTGCAAACACAAAATTATATGGATTAGAAAGTAGAAGGAAACAAGCTGTCTCTGCTCTTCGCCTGAGACTGATCACAGGCAAATTTTTGGAAAGAACCACAGTTGCCTTTGTAGCCATTTTTCTTCTTTTCTTTCTCTCTCTCTCTATTCTGTTGCTCCCCTCTCCGAGAGCTTCTAAAACTCTCAGAACGTTTTAGCTCCAACATGCATCCTCTCTGTGTGTCTACATCTTCTGTCCGGCAAGCTTCACTCTTCTCAGTCGCCCGCTGTCTCACCCGTTCCTCAAATGGAAATCTCTACTGGTCAGTGCATTTTTTTCTCAGTAATGTTTCTGGGGAAATTTATTTTATTGAATTAATACAAATATATGAAGATGTGGAACACAGGAAGATACTTTGCAAAAGAGAATATATGTCTTTTAAAAATTAATTTTTAAGTGCTATATTTTCAAGGCAAGTCAAAGCAATTGAAATACATATACATATATATATATTATTTTTTTTAAAGATTGGCACCTGAGCTAACAACTGTTGCCAATCTTCTTCTTTTTTTTTTCTGCTTTATCTCCTCAAACCCCCCTGTACATAGTTGTATATCTTAGTTGCAGGTCCTTCTAGTTGTGGGAATTTTTTTTTTAAGATTGAAATACATATATATTTTTTAATGTTAAATAAATATATATTAAACTTAATATATATTAAAATCAGGCAGTGAGGGAGAAAATACTAGTATTTTTGGCTGAAAGCACACCACCACAGCGTGACAGAGGCCCCAGCTGTTGGGCCAGCTCTTCTAAGTTGTTCTCTTTTCTCTCAGGCTCTTCTTTCCCTTTAAATTTAAATGCACAGAACCTCTTAAAGTTCCAATTTGTTTTTATGACAGCCACTGTGCCCAGCGCTGGTGGTCGCCTCCAAGCAGGCATTTTCTTCTTCTCCCTTGCTAGCAAAGTCAGATTCCATTCACTCCGTGGGTGTTCAGGTGCTTAAGGGGAGGCTGGGCCCACTCTGGCTCTGTCCGGTAAACAGCCAGGTCATTTTGTTCATCTCGACAGTGGGTGACTTAACTGAGAGGCTGAGTTGGAGCCTCTAGGAAAGACTTTTCTCATCCTTTAAAAGGGACATGAGTAAGATGTTATGGACTGAGGTGTAACCCCCCCAAACTCATATCTGTCCCCGACATGGCTGTACTTGGAGACAGGACCTATGAGGAGGTGATAAAGGTTAAGGGAAGTCATAAGGGTAGGGCCCTCACCCAACAGGCCCACTGTCCTTACAAGAAGGGGGAGAGACACCAGGTTCTCTCTCCACTCGAAAGCACAGGAAATGCCTTGTTAGAAGCAGCCGACGACAAGCTGGGGAGAGAGCTCTCTCGGGAAATTGAATTTGCCGGCACTTTGACCGCGGATTTCCAGCCTCCAGAACTGTGAGAAAGCAAATGTCTGCTGTTTAAGTTGCCCAGTCTGTGGTGTTTTGTTATGGGGGCCCAGCAGACTAACAGAGAAGGGAAACACCCACTTTCTCTTCCCAGGCTTTGGGCATGGCTGTGTGAAAGTGTGACACTGGAGCTTCTGCAGTTATCTTGACTTCACAAGGAAAAAGCCTGAGGGCAAAGCTGACAGGCTGAGGATATCAGCTGGAGAGAAAGAATTCAGGTCCTTGATGATTTCACTGAACTCCTGCATAAACCAAACCTGCCTCTCCCCACCCACCCAGCTTGTCACTTAGTTGGATTCCTACCTGCTCTTATCCCAATGGACAGGGCTCCAACAATGGTGACAGTGACACCTCCAATGGGGGGGGGGGGGGGGGGGAGTGCAAAAGCCACAGGGACCTTCTATATACATATACACACACAAAAGCCTTTGGTCAGAAACTGCCTGAATAACAATTTTTACCCTTGGAAAACTCAATATTTAACCCAAATCCTTCATGCTACCTTGTTTGGAACAAGTCTTATCTTTTGTAGCACTTGTCCTTAATAGACTATAAATGTCCATCTCATAAATTTTTTATCTCTTTAAAATTTCATTTGGAAAAAATATTTAGGTTATCGCTGTTTTGCACAGATCCCAGGCACTGTGACAAGCCAGCTGGCCCTGGCCCAGCATGTGACTTCTCTTGGCACAAATGAGGTTTAGTTTTCAAACAGCTCAATGGGAGCTAAGCTGCCAGAGCTCCATTCTGTTTCACGTCCTTCCGTGGCATCAGTGAAGGCCACTTGTCCACCTCATACCTGTCACTCTGTTCAGGATGTGGGCTGCCTCTGCCAGGACAGGGTCATGAGCCACAGGATGCACAGGAGCTGGCTGTGGACTGCTATCTGTCTCTGCAATATGTGTGGTTTCTTCCTCTGTTTTGTGGCTTGCCTCATAGCATTGTAAGTTTGATTTTTGTCCCAGGTCCTGTGAAAGGCCCTTCTTATACCTTAATCCCAACAATTTCCTAAGGTTGGTATTGGCATCCCTGTTTCACGGAGATATGAGGTAACTTATCTGAGGTCAAGAGGGTAAGTGGCAGAGTTAAGCTATAGACTCAGATCAGCCTGATCCCAAGGCCTATGTTGTTAAACACTTCAATCAGCTGTCACTGTGAAATACATGATGGAGGAGATGCTCAGGTACTATTAATTCTCTTCTCTCCAGGATAAGTAGAAACAACTTTAAAGGAGGGAATAGGAAGGAGTAAAGAAGAGGTGGAGGTCTGGGGTGTCAGAGTGAGCATCAGGCTGGTCATCTTCGATGATCTAAGTGCTGGACCTTGTGGGGTCCAGTTGTGAAGCATGCTGGGACGTTGGAGAGGTATCTGCTGTTTGCATCTGCCCAGTATACCTGCTCCCATGCCTCCTATTATAGAGCCTCTGGCTTCCTCCACTCTCCATGTGATGCCGGTAGGAGTGCCCATCACATTATTCTTTGACTAAGTGAATGGTTTAGGAGTGGATGGGTTACCCAAGTCAGGCCAATCACACACTGTTAATTCACTGAAGAAAGTGAGAAGTCAGCCTTCTCCTTTCTCTGAGATTATTAAGCAGAGACGATTTCAGGCTGGATCAGTAGATAGCCATATTTCCAACTTCTTGGAAAGAGCCTGCATGCAGCAGTGGAGAATGGTGGAGAAGGAGAGGCAGAGACTGAGAGCTAACCATGGTGGTAGTTGAGCTCCTGGTCCCAGTCACCAAGGTCCCTAGGAAGACTTGTTTCCTGTGGCAAGCCTTTTGATTATGTGAAATGCCCAGGGCCCTTCCATTACATCTCACCTGCCCTTTTTTGCATTTCTGTCACTTGCAGCCAAAATAAGACTGACTACAACAGACTTCAGGGGCTGAGTAACACAGTTAACACCCTGACCTCAAACCACGGTTTCCAAAGTTATGATACAGTTACAACCTGGATGACACAGTCTCAGGTATTTGCTATGATGTGTGTTTGCAAGGCTTCTAGAATTTCTTGGTTGTGGTGATACTTGGAGTCAGCTATAACAGAGTTGGCAGCATCTTGTTTTCTGAAATTCAGAGAATGATTCACTTGAGTTGAAATAGGAGACTAGTGTCCTTAGGACGAGGCCACAATACAAAAATAGACAAAAATTTAGCCATGTGATCTAGGTAGATATCCAGAGAGATGTCAGGTTGAAGATGCATTTCAGAGACCCCACAGACACCTAGGAGTTCATCTTAGGCACAAGAAATACCTGATTTGTGACAGGAAGGATAGGGTATATCGCCTAATTCTTCAAGCTTTAACTGCACACTTCCTGTGATCAGACATTGTGACTGTGACCCAGGATTGGTTCTGACTGGCATGAGATCCAGCCTGAGGTAAACAAGAAGAATAGCATACCACGGCAGGGCTATTGGGCAGAGGATCCTAGCCTATGAAACCTGTTTCGAAGGCTAACAGGTTTTACGTATCTGTGGGGAAAAAAATCACAACCAACTATTAACTGAGATCCGCTCCATTGAGCTCCAAACTCCCAAATCCTCTTCACTTGGAAAACTGAGAGTTATCTCAAATTTAGGATGGCTAAAATAAAGTCATTCCTCTGTTGGTGTTCCTTATCTCAGTGAATGGCTACAACATCCACCCACTGAGTTGCTCAAGTCAAATATCTGTGAGTCATCCTTGATTCCTCCTTTAGTCTGACCCCACATCCCTTATCCAATTCATCAAGTCGTCTTAGTTCTTAGATGGTTACACTCTCCCAAGCAGAGGAGTACATGTATACACAAGAAACCAAGCCCTCCTCAAAGGTCCAAGAGGGTCTTGATAAATTCTCATGCTATAAACATGACTACTGTGATATACCTATTGGCTTGTTAACTAAACCTTTTCAATTTTATTTTAACAAAACTTACCTTTATGAACACTGTGCTTCTTGAGCTTATTAGAGTGAAACTGGTATGGCTTTCTGGGCGGATAGACTGATTTTCCTAATTATAGGTCAAGCGTAGTAGATATGTGGCATTCCTGAAAGTTAGCTTCACTCCTTTCTACCTTGCGTGTGAAAAGTTTATAGCACAAATGCTGAACAGATGCCAATAAAGTGTTTGCGGCAATAAATGTTTTGTCACATGTCCTTTTTTGTTGTGCTTCTTGAAAATATCTCCTGGATAAACCCTGGCATGGTAAAAGTAGAATTCACTTTATTTCTTTTTATTCTTTTAGCCAAGTGAAATGGGGAGAAAGAGAAAAAGTGAGAATATTAAGGAGAGAAATAGAATGACTTAGGAAATAGGCCAAGTCAGTTAAAGTCTACCACTCCTCAAAATAATGAGCATCTGGGACTAATGAAAATAACTTTTAAGGTCACTTAGGTCTTTAATGTGTAATTTACTATTTGAAAATCTTCCTTTGAAACGAGCGGTGACTTGGAAGAAGCTGTAAATTTGCTTCATAATAAGCCAGAGATCAGGTACGTCACCTGCAGGTGAAAGCAGAGTATTACAATTTGCCTATTTCGTCCTCAGCATTGCCAATAAAATCCATCAATTTGCAATTCAAAACCTATGCAGGATATGGGTCTCTCTTTATGTCTTACAAAAGTTTTTTAAATGTTGAGACATTCTGGTGTTTTTAAAGTATTACATGAGATGAGGAGAGAACACTGTATAAGGAGAAGTCTTGTTAGGTATCTATTTTTACTAATCTTATTCGTCCTATAGTCGCGTTGGCGTATTACAACACCTGTTCCACTTAGTTGCATCCTAGATAATCTGGGCAAAAAATGCACCAGCTTATTTCCTAGACCCGAATTAAGCATGTGGGCCTTGCCTCTTGAACATGTGACACTGAGCAATGTGATTATTCTTCGTGTATTAATTTCTCTGCCTATAAATGGCTATTATTCCATGTAGGTCATGTGGTAAGAGACACCTGAGACACTGAGCTCTCTTCGATGAGTTGTCATAAAAATTAAGAGAATATAATTTCTGCATCTCTTTTTCTCTAAAAATTAAAATAAAACTTTCTAAGCACTTCAGGAAGAATAGAAAGAAGAAATGAAAATAATCACCCAAACAGGGAATGTGCTGGTTGTTTTGCATCTGTTAGAACGAAAAAAAATATATTAGCATATAATTTTATATAATAGCAGGACTAAATCAAATACAGGAATAAAGTCCAACAGGGATAAGAAGTAAGACACAGTTCTTGGTTAGCTCTGCCATTTTCCTTCATAGAAACCAGTGATTAAAAACAAACGTGGGAAACACACACTCCACCTAACAGCAGCAGACACTCTTTATTCCAGCACTCTGCTGTGGACGGCTTTGTGTTCCCCAAATTCATATGTTGAGAGCTTAACTCTCAATGTGATGGTATTTGGGGGTGGGGTCCTTGGAGGTAATTAGGTTTAGATGAGGTCATGGGGGTGAGGTCTCCACCATGTGATTAGTGCCCTTGATAAGAAGAGATCAGAGAGCTTGCTCTCTCTCTACCATGGGAAGACATACTAAGACGGAGGCCATCTTCAAACCAGGAAGGGGCCTCTCACCAAGAACTGAACCTGTTGGCACCTTGATCTTGGACTTCCCAACTTCCAGTACTGTGAGAAATAAATGTCGCTGTTTAAACCATCCAGTCTATGGTATTTTGTTATAGCAATCTGAGCTGACTAATACACACCCATAGACTGTTCATGAAGATAGACTATTACCACTGGCTATAAAACAGACCCCTACAAATATAAAGGTATTGAAATCATTTAGAGTGGGTTCTCTAACCATACTGGAATCACATGAGAAATCAATAAAAGAAAGACAATAAAAAATCTCAAAATACATGGAAATTAAACGACATCTAAATAAACTATCAGTCAAAGAGAAAGTCTAAAAGGAAATTAAAATACATGCAGACCTGAATGGAAACAAAAGCATGTCAAAATATGTGGGATACAGGTAAAGCAGTGATGAGAGAAAAATCTATAGCACTAAAATATTTTAGAAATGAGTAAAGTTTTCAATCAATAATTGAAGTATCAATCTCAGGAAACCAGAAATGAAGAGCAAAATAAACACAAAGCAAGCAGAAGGAAATAAGAAAGATAAGAGCAGAAATCAATTAAATTGAAAGAAGGAAAATAATACAGAAAATCATTTAAGCAAAAATCTGGTTCTTTGAAGAAAGGCAATAAAATTATAAATGTGACAACTTAGAAGAAATAGACTGGAAATTGCCAAAACTCAACCAAGATGATACAGACAATCTGAATAGCCTTTTAACAATTAAAAGGGTTGAATTCATAATATAAAATCTTCCTAAAAGAATTGTTCAGGCCCAGATGGTTTCACTGAGGAATTCCACCAAAAATTTAAAAACTAACAACAATTTTACATGATATCTTTCAGAAGAGAAGAGAACACTTCCCAACTCATTTTATGTGGCCAATATTAGCCTAACACCAAAACCAGACAAATACAATACCAAAACAAAACCAAAACATAAAACAAAACTCAGTCTCTCTCACAAACTTAAATGCAAAAATCTTCACATAGTACTAGCGAAATGAATTTGACAATGTATAAAAAGAATTATACACCATGACCAAATAGGATTTATCCATATATGTAAGACTGGTTCAACATTTGAAAATTAATCAATGCAATCCACTACATCAACAATCTAAAGAATAAAAATCAAGTGATCAACAGTCACAAAAAGAGGATTTAACAAAATCCAATATCCACTCATGATAAAAACACTCAGCAAGATAGGAATTAAAGGAGAATTACCTCTACATGAGAAAGAGTACCTATAAAAACATACAGATAACATCATACTTAATGGTGAAAAACTGAATGTTTTCCTCCCAAAATCAGAAACAAGGCAAGGATGTCTACTTTGACCACACTTATTTAACACAGCACTGGGAGTTCTAGTAACTGCAAGAAGGAACAAAAAGATATAAAAAGCATACAGAATGGAAAAGAATAAATAATCTATCTCTGGTTGCAGATGACGTGATTGTCTACCTAGAAAATCGCAAAGAATATACAAAAACCCTCCCATAATTAACAAGTGAGCTCATCAAGATTGTAGGTTACAAGATCAACTCATAAAAATCAATTTCATATCTATATACTAACAATAAACAAGTGGAAAATGAAATTAAACAATCAATACCATTGATAATTGCTCCAAATAAAATGAAATACTAACATGTACACCTAATAATACATTTACAGGATTTGTATGTTGAACATTATAGAATGTTGAGAAAAGAATTCAAATAAGAGATAAATAAATGGAGACGTACACTTTGTTCATGGACAGGAAGACTCAACAAGGTAAAAATGTCAATTCTCCCCTAGTAGAACTATAGGATTAGTGCAATTCCTATCAACATCTCAGCAAATTCTTTTGTAGACACAGACAAGCTTATTCTTGAATTCACATGGACAGTTAATAACCCTAGAATAGATATAACGGCCTTGACAAAGCAGAATAGAGAGGAGGAAATTCTACCTGATCGTAAGGCTTACTTTCTAGCTATAGTAGTCAAGACAGTGTGGTACTGGAGAAAATATAGACATATAAATCAATGAAACAGAATAGGGATCCAGAAATAGACCCACACAAATGTGCTCAAGTGACTTTTGACAAAGATTCAAAAGCAATTCAGTGGATGAAGAATATAGCCTTTCCAACAAATTATTCTGGAACAAGTAGACAACTAAAGGCAAAAAAATGAACCTCAACCTAAACCTAATACCAACTCAAAGTGAATCACACACAAGGGACGTGTAAATTTCCTTAAATGTAAAACATAAAACTTTTAGGGAAAAAGCAGGGGAGGAAATATTTAGGATCTAGGGCTCAGCAGTGATTCTCAGACTTGATACAAAAGCATGATTCAGAAAAGAAAAATTGATAAATTAGACCTGAACAAAATTAAAAACTTCTGCTCTGTGAAAGCCCATGGCATAGGGATGAAAAGACAAGCTACAGACTGGGAGAAAATATTTGCAAACTACACATCTGCCAAAGGAGTAGTATTTAGAATATATAAAGAACTCTCAAAAACAATAGTAAAAAAAACAAACAATACCATTAGAAAATGGGAAAAGAACATGAAAAGACATTTCACCACAGAGGATGTACAGATGGTAAATGAGCACATGAAACCATGCTCAACATCACCAGCCATTAGGAGAAAGCAAATTAAAACCTTAATGAGATACAGCTATATAGCTAATGTAATGGCTAAAATGAAAAATGGCGATGGCACCACATACAAGGATGTAGGGAAACTGGGCCACTCATATTTTCCTTGTGGTAGTGGGAGATGGTACAAGCACCCTGGAAATCAGCCTGGCAGTTTCTTATATACCTAAACACGCAATTACCACTGGGCCCCACAATTCCACTCTGGGCATTTATCCCTGACTTATGAAAACTTATGTTCACACAAAAACCTGTACAGGAATGTACACAGCAGTTTTATGTGCAACAGCTAAAAAAAGGAATCAACAAAGATGTTCTTCAACAGATAAATGATTAAACAAACTGGGGCACACACATACCATGGAACACTGCTCAGCAACAACAAGAAATATGGTACGGACACAAGTTAGACGAGTCTCCAGGGGGAATTAGGCTGAGGGAAAAAGCCAGTCTCAAAAAGTGACATTCTGTATGATTCCATTTACATATTTTTAAATCATAAAATTTAAGAACTGAAAGAGAGATTAATGTTTGCTGGAATAAAGAGAACAGAGAGAGGTAAATGTGATTATGACAGGGCAACACAAGGGATCCTTGTGGGGCTAGTATATTCAGCATCTCAATACACACACTTACATAGGTGATGAAATTTTACACAACTTACAGACGCACGCACACACACACACACTCTCCACATGAGGAGAGTAAAAGAGGGGAAAGCTGAACGAAACTGCAGATGACATCAGTGCCAATATCCCGGTTGTGACATTATTCTATAATTTTGTAGAATGCTTCCATTGAGCAGGAAACTGGACCACGTATGTAAGGAATACACAAGAATCTGTATCATTTCTTACAACTGCATGTGCGTCTACAATCATTTCAACAAAAATATCAATTAAAAATATAAACCAGAACTACTCTTCTCAGTAAATTTTTTTGCTTTAGAAAATGTAGTTATGTTTTTATAAAGATGTTATTTATGTCAGCAGGTAATTAGTTTACTGCTATTATTAAATGGACAAATTAATATTAAAAAATAAACTTGAAAGTTCTTAGTCATCATTGACTTCCTTCTCTGTTTATATTATGGCATACTGCATGTAAACAGTAAAGTAATTCATATGTATTCTCATTTTCACTTCATGTTCACAAAAGGAAAATATCTTTTATTAAAAATAGAATCTTTACTTACGTGAATATGTGCAAAGTGAACCTGGAAATGCATTTCAAAGAAGGCATTTGCTGAATTAGCTTTCTAGGAAAGTACCACAGAATTGCACTTAAGGAAATTTAATATGCTAACTTACAGTTAGTCAATAAATAAAATAGAGGAGGGTTCGTTGCATTAAAAAGTATTTTTATATTTTATAATGTAAGTTACTGCTTACTACTTTTAACAGTGAACTTTCCTGGTTCATTCAAAACGTAGCTAAATTTAAAAGTGACAATAAGAAGTGTTCTAGGCTTAACTTTCCTCATAAAACAAAGTCTGATAGTCTCCATGGCAAGAGTGTTATTCACAGGATTTGGAAGATTAAACTCTCCACTTGCCACTGAGAAGCCACTCTATACCAGGGAAATTATTGATGGGAGTTCTTGTTTGAATTCATAAAACTTCGATACACAACATTGTGCTAAGGAGCATCAGTGGATTGGTTAGGCAGTTTTAATGCAAATTAAGACATTTCTCACATCGAATTTCAGAGAATCTGCAATGAGGCAAATCATATTTCTTAGAAATCTCATCAGATTTCCAGTGCTTTCTTCTAAAATTGCAGCAGTTCAACATTTTGTGTAAAATTATTTTGTCCTTTGCTGTGGGAAAGGTTTTGCTGTTTCATGATGTGTGCTTCCAATTTCTACCAATACTGTTTGCTTGACTGAAGACCAAAAAAACTGGAAGCTTCTGTAAAGAGCACATATTTCTGCCTCAAGTTATAAAAGTTTAAGCTTCTTAAATTCTAAGTGGTTTCCAAGGGAGTATCCTTAATTCAGTTTTCCTCAAAAATGGGCTGTGGGCACTTACATCTCTGCAGATGGGGTCATTTTCACCTCCCGGTCAGATTATTTTCTTCATTAATTCTTGTTTCCCCTTGCTTGGTCACTAGTAAGCTAGTTAGAACCATTTACTCAGAATAAAAATATGAGATATATATTGTTTAATGTGATCTGCTGAAAACAAGAAAAAAGAGTGGCTGGTGCACAGTGTCAAAGCCAGAGTTCTCTGGGGACTGGACAGGATCCCGCGGACGCCACGAGCCGCAGCGCCTGCCCGTCTGCACAGTAACTAAAACCCAGTCGTTGCACAGTCACAACTGAAGGAAACTCCATGGGAATATTTCTAGACTGCAGTATGTACATGACTTGGTGTTTTTCAGTTTTTGTGCCATCTGGAGTTCCCTAAGAGTGACAAATTATTCTGAATATAGTGACTGCCAGGGAAGATGACTTTCAGTATTTCACTGATAGCTCAGATCAGTAAGTCTTTGTCGTACAATAGTATAACGTGCATGCAATATATATGATATTTTATACACGTTCCTATCAAACTGCTCAAATTTCTTACATTTCAGTTAGTCCTATCTCTTGAATTATTCTGTGGTAATGGAAAATGCTTTGCAACTTAACACACAGTAAAGTTTTTAATAAGCAGAGTTGAGAAAATAGGAGATTCCTGGAAGCTTAAACTTTCAGTTAAATATGATGGGATGATGAAATATAGTTGTTAGCTTAGCAGAGAGCAAACAGTTTTTAAGGTAAATAGGCATAGAGAAGGTGGCCACGGGAATCCAAATTTGAAATTATTTTTAGATTATAAGACAAAGATACCAGAAAGATCAGAAGCCAGAGGGAACAAGGCTGACGAGAGAGAAAGAGCACACCACACCACCAAGCTCTAAGCACCATGCGCCAGAGACTGCTTCACAAGCTTTAGGTGGGCGCCACAGCCTGAATTGCGCCCCTTCATATGTTGAAGCCCTAAATTCCAACACCTCAGAACTGTATCCGGAAATGGCCTTTGCAGAGGGGACGAGGTTAACATGAGGCCGTTAGGGTGGGCCTGACCCAATGTGACTGGTGGCCTTGTAAGAAGAGGAGATCTGGACACACTGAGAGGCACCTGGGCTGTGCACGCACAAAGGAATGCCCAGGGGAAGACACAGGGAGAGGGCGGCCTCTGCAAGCCAAGGACAGGCCTCGGAAGAAACCAACCGTGCCCACACCTTCATCCTAGATGCCCAGCCTCCAGACCACGTGAAATAAATTTCTGTTCGTAAAGCTAGCCAGTCTGTGGTGCTTTGTTATCACAGCACTAGCAAACTGACATAATGAACTAACCTATTTCCTCACACAGTTCCTATATTATTATCCCCATTTTACAGGTAAAGAAATTGAAGCAGAGAGGTGTTAAGTGACTTGCCTCAAATCACACAGCAGTGAGTACGAAAGCCTGGAGTTACAGCCAGCCAGCCTCTAGAGCAACATGGTTGATCAGGATTACACCATTCGAAATGGGGTGGCTCAGATTAGAAACCAGTGGAAAATTAAAACTCATCTGTTCATATTTAATTTATTTATTAAGCATTTACTGAATGTGTATGTGCAAAAGACACATTTACAGAGCAGTGTAAATCCATACTATATTTTTCCTTCAAAAACTCAGCATCTGGCAGCATAGATAGACATAGATCTGGCAGCATAGACAAGCATAAAGAAACAAGACAGAAGAAACAATGAAGTATGTCCCTAAACTGTGAAGGACGACTATGGATACCTGGAGGAGGGGCCACCCTTTGCTCCGCGAGGTTCGGGGAAGTCTTGGAGATGGGGGTGGCATTTGAGTGGCCCCTCAACACACGGTAGCTGGAATCTGTAAAGGTGGGAGAGACGGCATCTGTCTGAGCAGAGAGGGAGGAAGGACAGAGGGAGCAGGAGCAGGGTCTGTGAGGGCCTGAGTGGAAAGCGAGGTTGGAACTGTGCGGGGACGGGATGGAACCTTCTTAGGGCTCCGGAGACCTTCTGCGGGCTACCGAGAACCACGGAACAGAAGGCGCACTTTCCTTTTCCATCTGAGGAAAGAAACTGCTTCAGTTCATAGACTGAGTACATGGAGAGCAACTTCAGGTTTACATTTCCAACAGTATCTTTCTCAATCCGATAATTTAAGAGGTAATTTTCCATTGCTACACTGTTTCTCAGTTTTAGTTCAGTTTTTTACATTTCCACTAAAATATTTCTATCGGTAATGTCTCTTGTGCTTCGAAACTGTAGTTCTTTCTCGTTGTGGTACTATTGGGAGAAAGATTTTATTTTCTTTCCAGTTTTATTCTGCTTAAAGGCAGTAGATACCATTTGCATTTCACAATTTTATCTGACCTCCTCTTAAAGTATTTCTTATGTGGTGATTTGAACGTAGAATTAAATACATGCTTTGGAGGACAAATTTCTAGAGCTTTCTTTTCTACAGCATAAAAGATTTTAAATATTTCCTCAGTTTCATCGACACAGTATTTTTTTCTTAAGTCCCATTATTTAGGAACAGACCTGGGTACTGATTTATGTAAATATGACCATTTGACACACTAACTAAATCAATGAGTTCTTTCCTCTCAACATTCCTCCCTCATCCTGAAGTATATATACTTTATTCCAAACAATTCACATCGTTTGTTAATAAGTGTTTTTAGCTATATTTTATTTTTTCTTTCATATATGCATATACCTTTTTGTACCTTGTATTTCCTTCTTTTGTTAGAATAAAATTTTTCTCAACAAAATTAATGAACATAATAAAATATTTTCCTTATAATTTTATAGTCAAAATTACATTTTACAAGTTTTGTAGAATTTCTTTTTATAAACCCATTTTATTATTTGAACTCTTTTTATGAGGTGTATATCTTGTCAGAGACATTCTCGGTTGCATGATCAAATGCTTAGAAAATCTACAGTGGCATGTGGAGTAGAGTCCTTTGTTCAAATTAATATACACAGCTCTTGAGAGCCTTTTTTAAACTGCAAGGGAAGATGATACCCTGAGGGGTCTAATTTTCTTTGTCATCCACCTGAATAACTTCAATTAACATTAATACACATGCTAGCATAAGAGCATCTGCTTTCAATATGTACAAGAAAGCAATAAGTGCTGGGACTGAAGGAAAAATCTGATTAGTTAAATAATACACTGAGCAATGTCATTATGTAGGCCAGCTCTCATTAGGAGAATTGCTCTTCACTGAATCAAATACCATAATTAAAACATTAAAGATTAAAAAAAAACTTAGTTTTTCCATTCAATTAAAAGAAAAAAAAATATGCCACAAATGTAATTGCATTTTAGTACAGTGACTTGGTTTTAAATCATTATAAACACTTAAGATTCAAGAATCATATGGAATAAATCTCCCAATGTATTTTATAGCATGATATTTCTTCCATTAACGTTGTTTTCTGGCCAGTAGAAAAATGTTTCATTAATAAATGAGATATGGTCAGATTGTAGTGCTTTCTTTCCTTTTAAATCAATTATTACTGCTTTGATAGCACATGACTGAGAACATGAACCCAGATAATAGTTTCTCACTTGCTGTGGAAAGCAGTGTCATTTTGAGAACACTGGGTAACTTCTAAAGGTCACCTTGTGTGAACTGCCCTTTTCATCAACAGTGCTCTTCTCTGCAGATCCGCTGACAGATGGAGAGATGCTTGAAGCTTCTGGATCTGCCTTCCATAAACAGGAAATGTTGGCATAAGAATGATTAAGTGGAATTTACTTGCATTTTATTTTTATTTTGTTTCTACTTTAGCTAGTAATACGAAATTAAAGACAAATCTCTAATTCAGAGACCTTAAGAAAACAAATAGTCAAGGATGTGATACATTATCATGTAAAAAAATTTTTAACTTTAGTTAGCTAATGGTATTTTAGTTAATCTGTATACGGATTACCTCAGTTTGAGGTAGCTTTCTTTAGGAAAGCAAACCATAGTGTAAGGAAGTCAAGTTCTTCAGTAGCAAATGGAATTAGAACGTTATCTTTTCACAGAGAGGACCTGCAAACAGGGCAGCTTCAGGGGCCCGCACCCTGAGTGGCCAGAGAGGGCTCAACGCCTGAAAAGGCCTTGCACTTAGTTTAATGTTTGTTATTGTTGTTGAAAGTCTTAATAGTTTTGAACAAAGGGCCCCACCTTTTCACTTTGCACTGAGCTTTGCAAATTATGTAGCTGGTTCTGCCTGGAAATATGATTTTTACATGCTGTTGGTTGGTTTGAAACTAGTCTATAGTAACACAAATAATTTGTTGACTTTTCTTCCAATTTTTATACTAATAAAAGTCAGTCTATTTACACATAAATTATTCATTGTTCATTTGAAGTCCTTGTTTTATTTTTTAACACACTGCCAAGGTGGTTTTAGAATAGCTAGCCAAGCAAAAGAGAGACATATATTTTCACATATTTTGGTCACAGACCTCATTCAAGATCTTTAAAACGTCATTTATTTCCCATGGGGGAGGGGAGGCAACATAAAGAATCTAGATTGAAAATTTGGGCAAGACAAACATTTATCTGATAAGACTGTGTTAAAATATTGATTTCTTCCTGTCGTGAGCATTGGCATTTGGGAACGTATTAGTGCCCCCATCGACTTCCCAGCAGAAGCTGTAGTGAGCGAACAGCTGTGTCACTCACCCCTGGAAGTCCTCAAACTAAAAATATTCACGGGGTTAGTATTTCAAAGCCAGTTAAGAAATTACTGACATCTCAAACCCAGACAACCCAATTCAGCTCTCAGGAGGGAACAAGAGAGCAGTCTGGAAACCTCTGGAAAAGTAAGTGTGATAACTTAATGTTGAACCCTTTCCACGTTGATGCAGCCAGCCGACTGCCTCTAACAGATAAGCAGAAACCCGTTTCTAAGGTTGCTTTCCCCAAACTATAAACGCACACCCTCAACCTGACATTTCTACAGTGAGGAATCTTAGATGAAATCATATGAAATGTCAGAATAAAGACAGAAAAAAATCAATACTTGTGCAGATGAAGTTATGTAAGGTCAATAGTTTCATAATGTTTGTGACAGGTCACCTAGGTTTTTTGTGTGACAATATTTTTTAATGTGTAATAACTCCAAAGCACCAAAAATTAATTTTTGAAATGGAATTACCGCTTGACAAGGGTATAATTAAATTCATACTTTTTTCCCCCTGAGAACAGAGAATGATGTGGCAAATAAGCTGCCCCTTCAAGGTCAGAATTAGGTTAGGTTTTAAGCCCAGGAAAAGGGAAGCAGCCCTTGGGTCCAAAGGAGTGTCACCCCTCTCTCTCTTTCCCATCCTCAGCTACCCGTCAGCAGAGTCACAGACTGTGCTGGGTCCTCCCCCACACATGGCCTTGGGGGGCCCATGAGCTGAAGAGGAATACGAGCTTTGGGCGAGGAGACCTCCAGCTATCATTTTGCTCATTGTCTCTCTTAAGGAAAAGATTCAGCCAGCAGAAGATTAGTAATTCAGATGCCCCATTGTATTTCCCCATGATTTGCCTTCTATTTTGTAAAAATAAGTTAAGGTTTTATGACAGAGAAAGAAAAGAAAACTACAAGTATACCTCTTTTTTATTACTTAAAATGCATCTGTTTATATATTATAGCAGGATGTCAAGGAGGACAGTAATCATTAAAAATGCGTCATTCTTAGTTAAGATGGAGATTTGATTTACTAACAAAATGTATTTGTTTCACTAAATATTTCTGTGTTCTCTGGTCTGAAATATGATAGAATTTTATTTCCTGAAAGTGAGTGGTAAGATTACACACCCAGGCCAATTTTGAAACAACACATCGATGGCAGAGAAGAAGAAATGGAGAAGCAAAGGTGGTGTGGCACTAAGCAGATCTTTAGTTCTTGATTTTAGTGAAAGTTTTGAAAATGAGATTTTGTGAAAATGGACTGATGTCCCATAGTCATCAGAGGTTTTCAAGTAATTCATTGCTTGTGCGAATATCTCAACAACCCCTAAAATCATCACATAACTAGCAGAGTCACAATTCGTATTTTCTGTTTACAAGTTTTAATTGTCCCATTAATTTTACTTAATAAATGTCATTTGTTTTGAGACTGGTTCAGAATATACAAATACTTTAAATAATACTAAGAAAAGTTTATAGCCTTTATATATACAATAAATTATTTTCCTCTTTTAAAAAAGAGAAATACATATACATTTTTTATTCCATATTTGAAAGAAAGTGTCACAGAAATGCTGAGAGAGGCTAGATACTGAAGTGGTTAAATAATGAAAAAGCAGGGCTGACAAGCGGTGTAGGTCCACACCCAGGATCCAAACCCAAGAACCTGGGCGCCGAAGTGGAGCGTGCAAACTTAACCACTACACCATGGGGCTGGCACCTAGAAGTTATTTTTTAATTTTATAATATAAAGATTAAAATTTGATTTAAATTTAAAAGTGCCTTTTAACAGAAGTTCTACTGTGAAGAAAGTATTAAGAGCCATTCTTTTTCACAGAGGATGCAACTAGTTAATGATTTTAAATTGAAGCAAAAAGTTGGATAAGCTCTACATAAAAAAAGTCTCTGCCTTGCGAACTGTGCACGACACTGTAAGAGAGCTTCTCTATTAAGAACGCTAAACATAAAAGGATAGACCACCATCAACCTTCATTTAGTTCCGTCAAGTTTGAAGTCACAGAACTTAGTTAAATCAGTTCCTTTTTCTGCTTGTTACTCTAGAAAGACAAGTTCTATTACTCGAAAATTGCTCAGTTTTTACATAAATAACTTACTTAAATAGAAAAGAATCACTTAATATTTTGTTCACTTGAAAAAAAACACTTACCAAGCATTTAGTGATACATTATCAAATGATTACAGAAACTCAATTTTGTTGGATAACTTTAAGTAAAGTCATCCGTTGACTGTGGTATTTACCTAATACCATGGGCAGCTCATGCCCTGGTCATCAATCCACCTAAGAGTCACTGAGTGAGCTCAGGGAGTGAAGGAGAAGGCAAGAAGTCTGCACTCTGCTTTCCATCATTCCTATCAGGATGCTAAATCGTTTGTTATTTCATGCAGTATGGTGAAGTAAAACAGGAACTGAAAAATACCCGTTGAATTAGCAAACTAATGGTTATCGAAGAGTTTTTAACAATAAGAGTTTCAGTTGCCTGAGAACGGAAGGGGCCAGAATACAGTCAAGAAAAGGTCACAGTGACTGAAATCTGTTTGTTCAAGAACACTGAAGGCGAAAACAAGCACAGAGATTGGATGGATGGGCACCAGAAGCTGAGTGCCAACTAGAACTGAGGTGTTAAGATAATATCTTATTTTCAAGTGATTAAAGATGTGGGAAGTTTTCGTTATAGAGCTGGAATTCCACCTCTAAATTGCTACCTAATTTTAAGCAAGTCCTTCAAGCAGTCTAAGCCTAAATTTCCTTGTTACTGAAACGGAATAATAATGCCTTCCAGTTAGTCTGTTAGGATCCTTTCAATTTCATATCCCTGTCCTCTTACATTTGTCTTCTTTACATTCAGAGTTTTAAAACTGTTCTGGACTTCAACATTATAATGCCCCATGATGGTGTTATTTTGCTTCAGTTGGAACCTATGATTCCCCTACAGATTCACATATTTTCTCTGAACAGCCCTCAGCTCCTGGTGATTCTAAACTCCCAATTTTATCCATATACTGAGACCTAGAACTCTGGCTCTTGAGTCCTTTGTGTGCAAGAGGAGATAATTTTCAGAACTGCCTACAAGACTTGAATTTAAAAGCCAAACCAAACCAAATGTGCCCTTCTGGTCCCCTTTCCACTTGGGTTATAACCAATGGTTCTCTTCCAGCTTCTGTGTGATTGCTCCTTGCGGTCCCTTTGTTTTGTGCCCTATCACCACCCCGCCTGTGCACTGCAGGCCATCTCCATGCAGCTCTAGGCACCATCACAGAACCGGCACCTCCTATGCCTAATTACCTCATCTCCCACAACCACCACTTGCTTCTGTTTGTCCTGAAGGGTTCTGTGGATGAATGTCAGACACTGCACAGTAGGAATAGATAGGATTATTAGAGAATTTAGTTTCATGGAAGGCATACATTATAAAAAAATAACTCATGTATAAGGATGAGTATAAAAAGGAGCCCAAAGGTATGAGTTTGTAAAATAATCTAGTATCAGTTCAAACCAAGGGGTGTATCTAAGAAAAGTAACTGGAAAGAAACTTTTAAACTTTAAGATAACTTTCGGGAAAATTTTGTTACTTTATTATCCTGATTACTATAATTTTAGATGAGTGTCAAAATAGCTTTTGTCATGGAATTAAAAGTAAAAACATTTCTTTTTGTAGTACGGTAAAACATCTGTGTGGTTGGGTTACACAGAAGGGCAAAATAGAATGGGCTTGTAGTTGTGTAGTATTTCTTCTAACTGAACTTTCAGAAGAATTGGGTGACAGTGCTGTAAAACTGGTCGTCTCCAGGAGTTCCAACAAGCAGCATCAGGTCTTTTTTGGAGATAACCTCCCCCTTCAGAAAACCACCACAAGGGTGACAGTGCCACCATGGTCTGACTTTGATCACTGTTTCTTTTTGTCTGTCCTAAGAGGGCAACTCTAAGTACTGTTTGAATTGACGACATACATACACATTGTTGTTTTAGGTATTACAACTACGTATGATATGGAATTAATTAAAAATATATTAATGAGTCAAAAAGTTTGGATCTACAGGTGAAAACAGTGTTTTGAGAGTTTATCTAGTACAGCTCTTTCATTTTATAGATAAGAAAATTGAGGGCTGGAAAGTTTATTCCAGTTTTCCAGGATCACACAACTAAATAATAACAGCATCTGTGCTGTTATTTTGACATCCTTAAAGAATCTGCTTGTTTAGATTATAAACATTTTAAAATACATTAAAGCCTTCCTGAAAACCTCCCAAACATGTGTGGCGCTCCCAGTTCTCCTGTCTTTCTCCAGTTCTGAATAGACCACTACCTGTGAAACGGAACTAGAAACAAAGTTGACTCCATGGTAGAGTGGCATTTTAGCTGAAGAATGTGAATAATTCTGATGCGATTAAAGAAATATGAATCTAAAGATAAATGGCATAAATTCATGAGGCTATTCCGATATCTACATTCCTGAATCTGAATGATAAAATATATTTTATAGTGTCAAAGTTTGGATTATAACACCATGCTCTTACGGGGACCACCAGAACAAATAACACACGACACTTTAGAAAACACAGCAATCTCTGTCCAGATGCCTCACTGGTGAGTTTTTCCTTCTGGCTAGAACACCATGCATTACTTATTTCCTCTTGATTGGCGGTCCTGGGGCAGGGAGCCCAACGCAATGTATAGGGTGTTTTCATTTTAAGACTTTTTCAGTGTAGAAAATGAAACTTGTCAGCTGTCAATATTGATTTTTTAAAAAGTTCAGCAAGCCTATAATGACTTTGGCCCAATAATTATGGAACTCTTCATCTGTCTGTTTTGGTTTATGTCCAGCAGTTAGCTAGGAAGATGGCTGAATATTTTCCCACATCTGGAGGGAAATGCATTAAATGGAACTTAGTCAATCATTATAATACTAAATCATTTGTAAAGTAATTATAGAATATGACTCAATAATTTAAAATTCTAAAAGATGTTTGAAAATCATTAATTATATACAACCAATTAACTATTTATCTAAGCAATGAAATTTCCATAAGCATTCTTAATGTAGAGTCAGTTCTAATATGTCTGAGTTTGATGAAACATAGTTTCATGTACTAGCATTATGATTGTAGTTTGTTTTGAAATTTTATACAGACTAACAGAAAGATACAAATAAAGGTGGAGAAACAAACGATGTGAAATAGGAAGGCTTGGGTCCAATACTGGCTCTGTCACTTTTCAGTATGTGAACCTCAGTTTTCTAACCTGTGAAATGGGAATAACAAACATCTTACAAGGTTGTTAAAGGACAAACGATATAACGTCTTCTAAATCCTTCTTATGCTCTAACCACTCTGTGCATAGGACTTTATACCAATAATAAAATCTCACTAATGGTACCCTCTTCTCCTCACTTTTAAGAAATATTACACACACATGAAGTTCACTGTCTGATTTCTATGCTACATAGCTCCTATGTTGTACCTTCTTTGATTCCATTTCTTCCCTTTCTCTATGACTCTTTCTCTCCATAGACAAGTTTTTGGACAGAGTGGATCATGCTTAACTGTTCATACTTCTTTTACAGAGACCAGTGAAGATATACAAATATATAAATATATAAGATACATATATATTCTTGCCCACTTTTGAGGGGAAAGAAATTTAGGTATGTAGTTGTTGCTTACATTATAATGCCATGACTGAATGCCAGGCAATTAATACATTCAATAGGCATATGGTTGTGCATTTTTATTCTGTTCCT
This sequence comes from Equus quagga, assembly GCF_021613505.1. Taxonomy (NCBI): domain Eukaryota; kingdom Metazoa; phylum Chordata; class Mammalia; order Perissodactyla; family Equidae; genus Equus; species Equus quagga. Next base: position 2,548,030 of record NC_060270.1, on the reverse strand, counting down.
TATTTTGCTTACATAAACTTTGCATCCTGTGGCCCCTACTTTGATGATCTGCAAAAAATGAAGTGGAAAGGGGATGGTGTGCTATATCTTGGTGTTAATTGCTTAGATGACAATGTGTATTATTTTTTTAAAAACCTGAATTCATAGGTTTCATTCACAACGTCTGTAGAAGATCATAGGAATTGTAGTTAATCCATTGTATCTGCCATCTCCTCCGGAGAGAACTTTTTCCTCCTCAGAAGAATAGAATCAGTTTGATCCACACTGGTTTATATATTTCTACCATGGTAGGTGTGCAACCAGGAGTCACACATACTCTGGCTTTCAAAGTAATGATTCCAGTCATTATAGGATGGTTTGGATCCTATAATGCATCCAATGAAACAGCTCTTGATAAAGACATAGCTAGTGATAATGATGTAAAGATGTTTTTGTGTATGTGATATTGATTACCAGTATATGCTAGAAAGTTTGAGTAGGGTTCCAAACTTGTCACATCAATTTTCATCACCTACTTTTGACCATCTTCCAAGTTAACTTCTGTTTTCCCTCCTACTTCCAGCGCCTACTTAATTTCTTTATTCTACTCAATTTCTTTTTATCCTCCAACATTTTAGAAACACTTTAGAATTTATTACTCTCTTACTTAAAAAAATAACTTATCTTTGTCTCATGTCTGAGCTTGTGACTCAGCAAGAAGTTTTTCAGTGTGTGTGGGTGGTCTCAGCTATTCAGCTTCCGTATACTGCACCAAGCAGCCCAACCCAGCATGAATTAAAGATCCACTGCTGGAAGACATAAGTCATTAGCTGTAACCCCTACCATAGTTTCCAGTGAATCAAGATCCACTATTGAACTGTTCTTCTCAATTACTGAATTCTAACATTCTCCAACTTCTATGCACACTCCTGGTTAGATAAAAGTAGAAATGATACTATGGAATAAAATCAGTCACTATATTTTTATTGTTCTTGTGCTGTTTAAGTGACTGAGTATTAGAAGAAAAAAATTATTGGATATCAAAGAATGTTATCATACACAAATATACACTAAATTGGGAGCTTTCACTGTACACCACACAGGATATTTGGAATATCATAATGATGAATATTAAAAGTGTAAAGGAAAAGAAGTTCATGCAACTGTATGTGTGTACAGTTTTAGATATCCCTTTGTTTCAATTTGCATGTGGAAAATTCTAAAATAAACTATACCGTTCAGCAGGAGAGGAGAATGGTTAGCAAGGCATTACATTCAACTAGAAATCTGCAATTGGTTATTATAGGTATTGAAATAAAGGAAATTAAAATCACAATGAAGCTAATGACTTGGAAAACAAGAAGGGGAATTCACGTAAAGTACAAAGCATCTTGAAAATAAAGAGAAACTATGACACTTCGAACCACATCAAATCATGCTTTTGAAAGCACATTATAGATCTCCCCATACCAGTTAGATATAGAAAGTCATAAAAGACCATCACTTTCACTGTAACAATGAGAAAACACAAGCTAAAAACATATTTTTAATATATGTATTTAAGGTCATTGAAATTTCACAGGGTACAAAGAAGTCCAAATAAACTAAATTCCAAAAGGAACCAAGCCCTTCCAAGGTGAGCAGGAACCACTGGCCATCTCCATCCTGAGAGTAACTTAGCCAGTTTGCATGGTCAAGAAACAAGCTGGCTACAGAGGGAGGAACTTTTTTTGACAATGGGGAAATTTTTTGTTTTCCAATGGACAAAACAGGCAAATTTCAACAGACATCTATGAGCTGGCATGATTTAAACTGGAATTTGGGAGAGCCCTGTAAACCAAGCTAGACCTGCTTGCTTGTCAGCTCTCCCATGGGACTCTGTGCTGAGCAGGTGGCGCTGTAAGTAAGAGCAGAGCTGGAAACAGAGGTTTCCTAACCTTCCAGCACTCAGAGGCCAAAATCCTGATGAGGGAGCACTCAATCCCACTTCAAACTTATGAAGCCACAGATGCACTAAAATTAACTAAAAGTGAAACCCAGCCCCTAGAGTTTGAATATTAAAAAATCAATGAATTAGTCCCTCACATTGGCTGCTAGACAGAGAAAAGAAATAGTCCATTCCAGAATAATAAATTTGAAACACAATATTTTGCCCACAACTAAAAAAAGACAAGATATGGAAAGCAGGAAAAAGTTACCCATAATCAAGAGAAAAAATAGTCAATATAAGCAAACCACAGATGCTCCAGACATTCAAGTTTTCAGACAAATGTTTAAAAAGAACTATTAGACATATGTAAAAAATTTAGGAAGAAAACGGAAAACAGGTAAAAAATATTTAGATGGAAATACTAAGAGAGAATGAGAGAGAGAACCAAATGGAAATTCTAGAGCTAAAAAGATGACATATGAATTGAAGATTTATTGGGTCTAAAAGTTGACTGGACACAGGAAAAGAAAGGATTGTGAAATTAAAGGCAGATCATGGAAATTATCAAAACCAAAACCACAACACAAAGTGAAGATGATGATCATATTCTGAACACAGCCTTTGAGATCTGTGGAACAGCAACATCTACTCCAACATGAGTGCAATTGAAGATCAGTAGGAGAAAAGAGAATTGAGTAAAAGAAATATCAGGGGTAAGAGTAACACATTTTTCAAAACTTGTAAAGTCATAATCCTTACACAGGACAATACAAAGGACTCCCACATCTAAACATAATTTTAGTCAAATTGCTGAAAACCAGTGACAAAAGAAAATTCTGAGAACAGCTGACACATCACCTACAGGGGAAACATCAACAATTTGATGGCTGACTTCACATCAGAAAATACTGAAGTTAGAAAACAACAAAATGGTATCTTTGAAGTATTGAAAGAAAACAGTTAACGTAGAACCATATTACTAGGAAATTATCTTTTCCAAATGAAGATGAAACAAAACATTTTGAGATTAAAAAAAGCTGAGTTTGTGAGCAACAGACATGCACTATGAGAACTGCTCAAGGAGACGCTCAAACTGAAGGGAAATAACCCAGATGGAATCCAGATCCAGCTCCTCAGGGAGAAATCAAGGCTGTATCCAAAATAAACACATGGATAAATATAAAACCATTAAACATTCTTCTTCAAAATACTAATGACTATTTAAAATAAAATATAACAATTCATTGTAGGGCCTATAAAACATATATAAGTAAAATACATATGGCAACAATACTACAATGGATAGTTAGTCCAATATGGCATGAAAAAGAAATAAAAGGCATAAAAATTACAAAGGAAGTGTAAACCTATCTTTATTTGCAAGTTGATACGATTGTGTACATGGGAGAAAAACGGGATCTTAGGGTCTTATAACTTTTAGAAATTATAAGCATATCTAGCAAAGTTGTGGGATACAAGGTCCGTGTACAAAAATCAATTGCATTTCTACATAATAGCAACAAAAAATTGGAAAATGAAATAAATAGGAATGAATTAGATAGGAATAAATTAGATAGGAATAAATTAAATGAAAGATGTCTTTCATCTCAACATTGAATCAACAAAATATTGCTGAAATAAATTCAAGTCTAAACATATGGAGAGAGACCATAGTCACTGAAATTCTCACGTGATGGCTAATTATATGTATCAACTTAACCGGGCTAGAGGATGCTCAGAGAGTGGGTAAAATATTAATTCTGGGTGTGTCGGTGGGTGTGTTTCTGGAAGAGATTAGCATTTGAGTGACTAGACCAAGGAAAGAGATCGGCCCTCATCACTGTGGGCAGGCATCATCCAGTCCATTGAGGGCCCAAATAGCGCAAAAAGTTGAAAGAAGTTGGAATGCTCTCCCTCTTCTTGAGCTGGGATGGCATCTGTCACCTTTTCCTCCCCTCACACACTGGAGCTCCTGGTTCTCAGGCCATCTGACCCTGGGACTTACACTAGTGGCCCCTGTGCTCAGGCCTTTGGCCTTGTCCTGACTTACACCACTGGCTCTCCTGGGTCTCCAGCTTGCACACAGCAGACTGTGGGACTGCTCAGCCCCCATAAGCAGGGGCCAAGTCCTACAATAAATCTCCTCTTCATGTCTCTCTCTCTATATCCTATTGGTTTCTGTTTCTCTGAAGAACCCTGACTAATATAAGTCAATATTATTAAAACATTAATTCTCCCCAAATTGATGTATACGCCCAATGCATTCCTATTCAAAACCTTACTGAGTTTTTTTGGTAAAAATTGATAAGCTTATTTTAAAACAGATACAAAAATGCAAAGGACCTCGACTAGGCAAGCCAATCTTGAAAAAGAACAAAGGCTGTAGAAATATTCCATCAGATTTCAAAACTTATAGTAAAGCTACAGCAATAAAGTCAGTGTGGTACTGGCACAAGAAAGACAAATCAATGAAACAGAGTCTGAATACAATCTAGCCGTTTGAATTTTTAAATTTCTTTGAAGTTGTCAGTGTAGTTCAAAAAGGAATGGAAGCTCTCTTCACTAAATGATGTTGGAGCAACTTGATATCTGTATCGGAAAAAACCCAAAAAGAAGAAAACATCGACCCAAAATAGACAGCAGTTTTATTTGGTGAAAGCATCATCCAAACGAGAATTCAGAGTACAAGGGGCTGTGTATGGTCAGGTCTTCAGAGAAATCAGGGCAGCCAGAGACAATTCCCGGAGCTCGAGGAAGACGCACAAGGCTGAGGAGGGAAATTAGGATAATGAGAGCACTTCAGTTAGATTTAAAACTTTGCTTAGAATCATCCATTTTTAACTCCTTCATCCCAGAGAAAAGTGTTTTTGGCTGCTAGAGTTCCTATCTTCAAGAAATGGGGGCCGTGTGCTGTCAATACTTCCATGTTTCAGCATGGAGAATAGGACCAGAAGAAATCATTTTCTAGTTTTGGTACTTCAGCATCCAGCCTTGCAAAGGCATCCACCTCCCCAGAGCTGGGGGGCCGCTGGTGGGCACCTGATAACACCTCTGTCTCCTCTAGATTGTTCATCGGGTTGATCGAGCTGTCTCCAGGGGAAAAAGGAGAGTGAGATGCGTACTCGCTGTGTATGTGTTTGTGAGAGAGAGAGAGAGGAAGTAGACACTTTACACAAAAAGTAACAGGGTTAGCTACACATACAACAAAAATTTTTGTAATGATTACAGGATTGTACATATGGATTTTAGAGAGAGAATGAGGGAGTCACTACTTTGATATTTCAAGGAGAAACAAATCATCAATAAATATTTATGGAAGAATTTCTATGTTTGAAAAACTTCATGAACATTTTGGAAGCCCAAAAAAGAGCACAGTGAATTAAGTTATAATCTCGTTGGTAGAGAATAAATAAAAAATACTCCGCTGAGGACCAGCATTTCTTGAGGACTTACTGTTTAAGCTAGAAGGGCACCTTTGAGATACTGACTTCAACTTTACCAACACCAGCATTAACAACCAGGGCAGTGTGATCAGACACGTTTCCAACTGAGTATCAACTTTGCAACAATGATCATCAAACCTTACACACAGATTTCCACAGGAAGTCATCAGCCTCGCTCACACTAAGCCCAAGTTATCCTAGACTCGGGTGTATTTCATGAAGCTCATTTTCATCTCAGTGCCCTCTTTCTTGAACTTTTCAACGGTTCTCTTGTAAATCCTACCACATGTGAGATCAGGCTGTCAGCTGTGGCTTGCTTTTCCAGGCTGAGAGGGCTTGTCCTTTCCAAGTTGATGTGCATTTACCAACAGCCTTTAGACCACCACTTTCTGCCAACAAACCCACTGTGAGAAAGTATTCTCTGTGCAGAACAAAATTCTGTGAGTTGGGTTTTCTGATATTTACAACATAAACACTTCTGATATAGTATTGAAAAGGAAGGAAGGAATAGATTTTACAGAGTCCTCAGAGTGGGGTGGGGTGGGGGTTAAGAAGTTTGGCTTTACCCTAAAAGAAAGAGCCACTGAAGTCTTTTGGCCAAAAAAGTTATGTGATTAACCTGCTTTCTGAAGATTTATACTAGCTCTTTGGAATAAATAATGGTTTTCAAAAATACATTGTGAAGTTATTATTTGATAGTTCAATGACTTATGGTGGTTACTGTAAACAGTTAAACCAATGACTTTTTAAAAATGCTCAACTTTTTATTTTGTTATATTGCTTCTAAATTACAAAGATGGGTCCTAGAAGCATTTTCATTGTTCATCGTCTTTTTTTTTTTTTTGCTGAGGAAGATTCACTCTGAGCCAACATCTGTTGCTAATCTTCCTTTTCTTTTCTTGAGGAAAATTCACCCTGAGTATCTTGTGTCAATCTTCTTCTATTTTGTATGTGGGTTGCTGCCATGGCATAGCTGCTGATGGGTGGTGTAGTTCTGTACCTGGGAACCGAACCCAGGCTGCTGAAGCAGAACACACAGAACTTAACGAATAGGCCACGGGGCTGACCCCCATCATAAGTTTTATTAGGTATTTCCCCCAAGGGTTTCATTGCATCAAAATGTGTTTGCTCATTCTACTTTTTCCAGGGTACATACATATACGATTATTTGAAATTACAGTAAAATTTGTCATCTAATTAGTGAAGTAGTTCTGGGAATAAATAAATTAAAAAAGACAATTAAATACATAAGAAGTACCTGAATATGTTTCCAACAACACAGTAATTCTTAAATTAATTCAGTACTTATTTTTAGTGTATAGATAACAGACATTTGATCTTTGTTATAAAAAGTATTTTCTAAGTATAATAAGCAATTTTCATATTAGAGTTTTGTACTCATTTAGATTTAAACACAATACTTATTACTAAATATTTTGTATTTAGTTTTGCAGTTATTAAATTTTAGTGACTATTAATACATTTGAATCTTTAAAAAAATCTCCTGCACAATATTTAACCTCACAGATTTGGAAACTAATAGTGTCTTGATCAAAGTTTTGTGGACAAGTAAACAGCAATATTACTAAATTGTTCAGTATTATTTCCAATAAATTGTAATAGTGTTGGGTGAAAATAAATCTTTAAATATTATTTTTATGTCTATAGCACACAAAATAATCAGACTGTGGTGCTGGCCCTGTGGCCTAGTGGCTAAGGCATGCTCCACTTCAGTAGCCTGAGTTCACAGGCCTGGATCCCAGCTGCAGACCTACACCACTTGTCAGCCATGCTGTGATGGCAACTCACATACAAAATAGCAGAAGACTGGCACAGATGTTAGCTCAGGGAGAATCTTCCTCACCAAAAAAAAAAAAAAAAAAAAAAGACTGTGTTTTTGTTAGAAATAATATTAGGTGTATTTTTATAATACATTTTATACATTAACTCAAATTTTTACCTAGCTTCCTTCATAATTTCTGAACTGTCCAAAAATTTATATACAAAATAAAAATCACCCATAAACCAACCACTCAGGGACAATATCGCCTTTGTTATCATGTCGCAGTTCTGTTTTGAATTCTCCACACAAAATAAAAAAGCAAATGTCAAAAGGATAAGTGAGAGAGATATCTGGCATACTGGTTTAAGCTCACACATATTGAAACACATCACAAAGTTAATTTCTGCTTCCATGGAACTTCTCTCTGACCTCAGGGGTCTGACACAGTCAAACTACGGGGCTTCAGAGCTCAGTTTAGATTAAGCCTCACCCACTGAGTGCACAGGATGGGCCACGCTCTGGACAAGGTCATAGAGCTCAAATAACTAGTAACTGTAATTATAAATCGCTGATATTGTACGAGTGGGTCAGACACTCAAGCTAATAATTATAAAATAGTGAAACAAGTTCTGCAGCCGAGGTTTGGGTATAACACAGCAGAGCGCAGGGAGCAAGTGTTCATTTTATTCTTCCGCGTGGATCAATGCAGATACCACAGAAGTCAAGCTCCAGAGGAGTTGTGGGAGATAAATAGGAGTCAACTCAGAGATTAGATGATGGAGACAGGGATTCTGTGCGGAGGACAGATGTGTGAAGCAGCAAGGGCACAGCGTCTGAAGTAACACCGAGTTTCCTCTGTGTCCCTGGTTTGTGAAGCACGCGGGATGGAAGCGCACAGGACTTGACTGGAGAGGTGGGCAGGTGGCAGGTGTCAAGTGCCCTGCCGCTGTGCCAAGAACTCGGATGTTTCCTCTAGAGGCGGGGGTTTCTACTGAGATCTGAAAGAACCGAGTCCAAGCGCTAGTTCACGTTGGCAGTTTGGGGAGGGATAAGTTTGAGGGGAACAAGAATGGAAAAAGGGATCATAGTTGACTATTATAATCAGACAGAAGAGAATTGAACTAAGGTAACGAGGGGCTCAAAAGAGAGAAGCCAGGGACGGATCTGAAGAGCACAATTTGTAAAACCATCAAAATATTGGTAGCAAGAATAAATATAAGGAGCTATGTCATCTGACTGTTGCTTGTAAATGTGAACGCTATTCATTTCTGTACCTCAGCTTTGCACCTGGCCACCTTACTGAATGTTCTCATGGTGTGTGCCATATTAATGATCCTAATTCAGAATGAATGTTAAATTTCATCAAATGCCTTTTCGCCCTCTCAGGAGCCAGAAAGTCTTCTTCTGCTGAGATTTATGACTTGGAAGAACAACAGCAGAGGTCAGAACGGAAGCTCACAGAAGAGAGTTATTCCATAGGCCCGGCTTGTCAGGGTCCTCCACACCCTTGGAGAGGAGAGGCTCAAACGGTCGGCTGCAAAGAAACAGTTCACTTTTCAAGTTTAATCTTCAAGTACACACAGGCTTGCAGACTGCCGGCAGCAACAATTAAGCTCACTTGGTTAAAACTCTTAACTCTGATTCAGTAAGTGCCATGGCCCTTTCCCATACGCTGAGAGGGAGCTCTTTCAGTGTAAACTAATAGTCGTTTAATTAACAAATGTGTTTACATGAGCACACTGATGTTCCTATTTGCTCGTTAGGTGCTTGTGACCTTGGCTGAGCTGGACAGTCTGCTGCACTCTTCTATTGTTAGCTTCTTTGAGAAGCGTTGTTGGTTGACGTAGAGAGAGACAGCACAAAGTCACACTAACTGGTGAGGGCTGTCTGAGTGGCGGGCAGTGACAGGACTTCATGCCACTAAAACTGCAGGAGTGACCCGAAATCAATAAGATTGTTCCTAAGACTCTTTTATTAATAATGAGGTGGGGGACATCCTGGACCATGACATTTCCCCCCATGCTTCAATTATTTCTTTAGAGATAAGTTATTTAAAGTTGTTATCTAATAGGTATTATTGTTCAAAAAACTTGAACCCTGAATAGCTTTCAGTAAATAATATCAAATAACCTACCTGCCGATTTACACTAATTTTCGCTTTGATCAAGTATGCGCGAGAGTGGGTGTTCTGCCTGACGTTCGTCAACATTAGATGTGCACGGCTGTGTAAATATATGTATTATGGATAAAAATACACCTTTATTTCCTAATTTGAAAGCTGCTAGGGATACTGTAGTCATTTTTATTTGCATATCTGATTATTCGTGGGAGTAAGTATATTTCCTTTTTTATGTTTTTCTTCCTCAAGGGCTGAGATTTAAAAATTAATTTTTAGAGTGCCATCAAGGGTTTTTTCTCAGTAAGTATTTATTTTTGTTTCAGTAACATTGGTATATAACATTCTATAAATTTCTAGTGTACATCATTATATTTCTATTCCTGTGCAGATTACATCGTGTTCACCACCCAAAAACTAATTACCATCCATCACTGTGCACGTGTGCCTCATCATCCCTTTTGCCCTCCTCTCTCCCCGCTTCCCCTCTGGTAATCATTCATCCAATCTCCGTCACTATGTGATTGTTATTGTTTTTATCTTCTACTTATGAGTACATCATATGGCATTTGACTTTCTCTCTCTGACTTATTTCACTGAGCGTAATGCCCTCAAGTTCCATTTATGTTGTCACAAATGGCCGGATTTCGTCATTTCTTATGGCTGAGTAGTATCCATTGTGTATATATACCACATCTTCTTTATCCATTCATCCCTTTATGGGCACTTAGGTTGCTTCCAAGTCTTGGCTATGGTGAATAACGCTGCCATGAACAAGGGGTGCAAGCATCTTTACGCATTTGTGTTTTCATGTTATTTGGATAAATACCGAGCAGTGGAATAGCTGGATCGTATGGTAGTTCTATTCTTCATTTTTTGAAGGATCCCCATACTGTTTTCCATTGTTGCTGTACCAGTTTGCAATCCCACCGGCAGTGTATGAGAGTTTCCGTCTCTCCACATCCTCTCCAACACTTATTGTCTCCTGCTTTGTTAATTATAGCCATTCTGACATGAGTGAGGTCATATGTCATTGCAGTTTTGATTTGCATTCCCCTCATAGTTAGTGATGTTGAACATCTTTTCATATGCCTGTTGGCAATCTGTATATCTTCTTTGGAGACAAGTCTGTTCAGATCTTTTGCCCATTTTTTAATTGGGTTGTTAGTTTTGTTGTTGAGATGTATATTAACATCCAACATATTTTAGATATTAACCCCTTATCAGATATATGTTTTGCAAATATCTTCTGGCAATTGTTAGGTTGTCTTTTCATTTCGTTGATGGTTTCCTTTGCTGTACAGAAGCATTTTAGTCTGATGTAGTCCCATTTGTTAACTTTTTCCTTTATTTTCCTTGCCCAAGTAGACATGGTATTTGAAAAGATGCTGCTAAGACCAATGATAAAGAGCATATTGCCCACATTTTCTCCAGAAGTTTCATGGTTTCAGGTTTACCTTCAAGTTTTTAATCCATTTTGAGTTAATTTTTGTGTATTTTGTAAGCTAACGGTCTTGATTTTTTTGCATGTGGCTGTCCAGTTTCCCCAATACCATTTATTGAAGAGACTTCTCTTTCTCTATTGTATATTCTTAGCTCCCTTGTCGAAAATTAGCTATCCATAGATGTGTGGGTTTATTTCTGGGTTCTTGATCTGTTCCGTTGATCAGTGTGTCTGTTTGTGTGCCAGTAGCACGCTATTTTGGTTACTACAGCTTTGTAGCATATTTTGAAATCAGGGAGTGTGATACCACCAATTCTGTTCTTTTTTCTCAGGGTTCCTTGGCTATTTGAGGTCTTTTGTTGTTCCATATAAATTTTAGAATTCTTTGTTCTATTTCTATGAAAAATGTTGCTGGATCTTTGATAAGGATTGCATTGAATCTGTAGATTGCTCTAGGAAACATGGACATTTTAACTATGTTAATTCTTCTAATCCAAGAGCATGGAATATCTTTCTATTTCTTTCTGTCTTCTTCAATTTCTTTCAACAATGTTTTATAGTTTTTGGTGTACAGATCTTTCACCTCTTTGGTTAAGTTTATTGCTAGGTATTTTATTCTTTTTGTTGCAATTGTAAATGTGATCGTATTCTTAATTTCTCTTTCTGCTACTTTGTTGTTAGTGTATAGAAACACAGCAATTTTAGTATGCTGATTTTGTATCTTGCAACTTGACTGTATTCATTTAGTTCTAAAAGTTTTCTGGTGGATTCTTTAGGATTTTCTATGTATTATATCATGTCACCTGCAAGTAGTAACAATTTCACTTCCTTTCCAGTTTGGATCCTTTTTATGTCTTTTTCTTGCCTGATTGCTCTTCTTAGGACTTCCACTACTATGTTAAAAAAGAGTGGTGAACGTGGGCATCCTTGTCTGGCTCCTGCTCTTGGAGGGATAGCTTTCAGTTCTCCTCTATTGAGAATATTAGCTGTGGGTTTGTCATATATGGCCTTTATCATGTTGAGGTATTTTCCTTCTATACCCATGTTATTTGGTTTTTATCATAAATGGATGCTGTATCTTGTCAAATGCTTTCTCTGCATCTGTTAAAATGATGATGTGATTTTCATTCTTCATTTTGATAATGAGGTGTATGACATTGATTGATTTTTCAGATGTTGAACCATCCCTGCATCCCTGAAATAAATCCCACTTGATCATGGTATATGATTTTTTAAATTTATTGCTATATTTGATTTGCTAGTATTCTGTTGAGGACTTTTGCATCAATGTTCATCAGCGATAGTGGCCTGTAATTTTCCTTTTTTTGTGTTGTCCTTGTCTGGTTTTGGTATCAGGATAATGTTGGCTTCATAGAATGAGTTAGGAAGACTTCCCTCCTCTTCAACTTTTTGGAAGAGCTGGAGAACGATAGGTATAAAGTCTTCCTTGAATGTTTGGTAGAATTCTCCAGGGAAGCCATCTGGCCCTGGACTTTTGTTTTTTGGGAGGTTTATGATTACTGTTTCGATCTCCTAACTGGTGATTGGTGTATTCAAATTGTTTATTTATTCTTGATTCAGTTTTGCAAAGTTGTTGGATTCTAAGAACTTAACCATTTCTTCTAGATTATCCAATTTGTTGGCGTATAGTTTTTCATAGTATTCTCTTATATCCTTTGTATTTCTGAAGCATCTGCAGTAATTTTCCTCTTTCATTTTTGATTTTATTTATTTGAGCCTTCTCTGTTTTTTTCTTGGTGAGTCTAGCTAAAGGTCTGTCAATTTTGTTTACCTTTTCAAAGAACCAGCTCTTGTTTCATTATTTTTTTCTAATGGTTTTTTAGTCTCTATTTTGTTTATTTATGCTCTGATTTTTATTATTTCCTTCCTTCTACTGATTTTGGACTTTGTTCTTCTTTTGCCATTCCTTTAGGTGCACTGTTAGATTGTTTATGAGAGATTTTTCTTGTTTGTGGAGGTAGGCCTGTATTGCTATAAACTTCCCTCTTAGAACTGCTTTTGCTGTGTTCCATAGATTTTGGCATATTGTCTTTTCATTTTCATTTGTCTCCAGGTATTTTTTGATTTCTCTTTTGATTTCTTCATGGACCCCATCATTGGTCAGTAGTATTTTGTTTAATCTACACATATTTTTGGCTTTTCTGATTTTCTTCCTGTGGTTGATTTCTAGTTTCATACCTTTGTGGTCATAAAAGATGCTTGGTATTAATTCAGTCTTCTTAAGTATATTGAGACTTGTTTTGTGGCCTAACATGTGATCAATTCTGGAGAATGTTCCATGCGCATTTGAAAAAAATGTTTATTCTGCCATTTTGGGATGGAATGTTCTGTATCTACTAAGTTCATTTGGTCTAATGTGTCCCTTAAGGTCACTGTTTCCTCATTGATCTTCTGTCTGGATGATCTCTCCTTTGGTGTAAGTGGAGTGTTAAAGTTCCCTTCTATTATTGTTTTACTGTCTATTTCTCCTCTTATGTCTGATAATAATTGCTTAATACATTTAGGTGCTCCTATGTTGGGCACACAGACATTTGCAAGTGTTATATCCTCTTGTTGGATTGTTCCCTGTATCATTATGTAGTGCCCTTCTTTGTCTCCTGTTAAAGTTTTGAAGTCTGTTTTGTCTGATATAAGTATTGCTACCCCAGCTTTCTTTTTATTGCCATTAGCATGGAGTATCTTTTTCCATCCCCTTACTTTCAGTTTGTGAGTGTCTTTAGGTCTGGAGTGTGTCTCTTGTAAAGAGCATATATATGGGTCTTGTTTTTTTATCCAATCTGCCACCCTTTCCCTTTTGATTGGAGCATTTAGTCCACTGACATTTAAAATAGCTACTGATAAGTATGTACTTAGTGCCATTTTGTTACTTTTTTTCTGGGTGTTTTAGCAGTTCTCCGTTCCTTTCTTCTTCTCTTGCTCTCTTCCCTTGTGGTTTGATGGCTTTGCTTAGCATTATGTTTGTGTTCCTTTCTCTTAATTTTTGTGTATTTATTATAGGTTTCTGGTTTTTGATTACCATGAAGTTCATATATAATAACCTATGTATATGGCAGTTTATCGTAAGTTGGTGGTCACTTTAGTTTGACTTATTCCTAAACCTCTGCTGTTTGACTCCCCTCCTCCTATGTTTTATGTTTCTGATATCATATCTATCCTCTTTTATGGTGCATGTGTATCCATTTCTCTCCTATCACGGAAATAGATAATTTTAGTACTTTTGTCTTTTGACCTTCATATTATCTTCATAGGTGGTTGATCTGCTAACTTTACTGTATTTTTGCCTTTACCAGTGATTTTATTGCCTTTTTTAAAAATAATTGTCTCATTTCTATTTGTGTTTTTCTCTTTCTCACCTAAATAAGCACTTTATTATTTCTTGTAAAACTGGTGTTGTGGTGATAAATTCCTTTGATTTTTACTTGTCTGGGAAAATCTCTCTCTTCTTCCATGCTGAATGATAACCTTGCCACGTAGAGCATTCTTGGCTGTAGGTTTTTTCCTTTCATCACTTTAAATATATCATGCCACTCCCTTCTAGCCTGTAAGTTTTCTGCTGAGAAGTCAGCTGAAGCCTTATAGGGTTTCCTGTGTATGTCACTTGTTGCCTTTCTCTTGCGGCTTTTAGGATTCTTTCTTTATCTTTAGTCCTTGACATTTTCATTATAATGTGTCTTGGTGTGGGCCTCTTTGGGTTTACCTTGTTTGCTGTTCTCTGTGCTTCCTGTACCTGGATGTCTGCTGCCTTCCTTAAGTTAGGAAAGGTTTCAGCTACTATTTCTTCAAATAGATTCTCTGCCCCTTTGTCTCTTCTCTCCTTCGGTACACCTATAATATGAATGTTAGTGTGCTAGATGCTGTCCCAGAGTTCCCTTAGACTGCTCTTGTTCTTAATTCTTTTTTCTTTTATCTGTTCAGCTTGGGTGATTTCCTCTAGTCGTTCGTCCAGCTCACTGATCCGTTCTTCTGTATCATCTACTCTGCTATTGAGTCCCTCTAGTGAATTTTTCATTTCCAGTATTGTATTCTTCATTTCTGATTGGTTCTTTTTCATATTTTCCAATTCTTTGTTGATGTTCTCACTGAGTTCATCCATTCTTCTCTCAAGATCAGTGAGCATCCTTATGAGTTTTTCTTTGAACTCTTTGTCAGGTAGATTGTTAATCTCTTTCATGTAGTTCTTTTTCTGGGGTTTGTGCTGTTCCCTTGTTTGGGACTATTCCTTTGCCTCCTCATTTTGCCTCATCCTCTGTGCTTATACCTATGTATTAGGTGGGTCAGCTACATCTCCTGATCTTGGAGAAGTGGGCTTATGTAAGAGATGCTTCATGATGCCCAGCAGTGTGCTTCCCTCTAGTCACCAGTCCAAATTTCCAGGAGTGACCCCTATGTGGGTTACCTGTGTCCTTCTGCTGTGGCAGGGTTGCTCTTGCTGCAGGTGCCCAGGGAGGCAAGCTCTCTCCTTGGCCAGCTGGTTGTAATGCTCAGCTCTATGTGGCTGCTATGGACCCTTCAATCACTTTGTTGGGCATGGGAAGCCCAAACACAGTTTGCTGCAGTGTCTAAGAGCACATGCCTGTTGCAGTTTTTATCTTTAGTATGTAGGCTCCCAGCACCGCTGGCTGCCCTGCAAGGCTGTTGTCAGCTCTCTCAGGATGGCAGCTGATGGGGGGCTGACCCCAGGCATGGGTGCAGCCAACTGTTTCAGGCTTTGGAAGGTGGCACCAATGCCCTATGTGGCTGTTTGAGAAGCATACGTCTTCTGTAGCTGACAAGCCCCACCATCCACAGGGCAACACACAACATCAATACAGTCCTGCCCCATGTGTGTGCCCTGACCCCCTGAAGCAGACCCAATCATCCCACTGCAGAGGCCCCACACACTCCACCCACTCCTCGTACACACCCTGGCCCACAGAGGTGGACCCACTCATCTGGCTGCAGAGGATCCAGGCCCACAAGTTGCCTAAAGGTTTGCTGTTGGGTGGGTCCAGTCCCTAAGGTGGGCTGCCTGCCCTGGCTGAGCTGGATTAAATCAGTGCCCTAGTGGGTGGGACAGACCCCTGTGCTAACAGTCCAGGGGAAGAACTACAATGGCATCTGCCAGCATCTGGATCAGCACATCTGTACTAGGTCACTATAATGACTGCCGCCAATGTCTCAGTCCCTGGAGAGGTCTCACCAAGATGCTCCCAGAGCCTATCAGGGGAGTCTCTTTTCACCAAAGGACTATGCACCTTTCTTTCTGGTGATTTTAAGTTGCTTTCTGAAATCGGTGAATTTGTGTTTAAGAGGAGGCTTTTTTCCCGCTTTATGTCTGATAGAACTTCTAGGGGTATTAGCCATTGTAGTTAATATCCAGCAAAGACAGGTATTATGACACTTGTCTTTGTTGTGCTGAAAACAAAGGATCTTACGGTGGTAATGCCCCCCTACCCCATTCCCCCGCTCCTCCAGGGAAGGCCGCGTACCTTAGGATTGCACCTGGCTGGCCGTGAAACACCATGGCTCAGAAGGCAGCTTCCTTCTCTTCCACATCAGTCAGCACTATCCCTTGTTTCTGGGGTTCTTTTTATGCAGTTTTCAGTTCTCTCTCAGGGGTAATTGTTCCAAGAGTAGTTGTAAGTTTGTTGTGTCCACAGGGGTAGGTGAGTTATAGTCCACCTACGATGCCATCTTCCAAGATCTCCTCCCTTTTTGTTTTAAAGTTACATTTTTTCCCCAAGCTCCTTAATGGAACTTATAACTGCCAAAAACAACTTAGTTCTTGAATATTTCTCCTCTTCCTCAACTTCTCTTCTCTCTCATCTCTCATCCTCACTTTTTATGCTCTAGCCATGCTGGTCTCCCTTTTCTTCTGTTTCTAAAACACATAAATGTTGCTCTAAACTGAAGAGTAGCTTACTTGTCCTTCTCTCTATTTGGAATTCTGTAGCCACACCCCTTTAGGCATGGCTTGTTCCTTCCAGGATTTGTAGTGTCAGCCTTCCTAACCAACCATTCTAGTTCTCATCCCCTTTTATCACAGATTCAAATGCAGATTCAGAATCCTTCAGATCACTTATTTGTAATCTGTACTATTCATTTAATTGTCTGTTTTTTATTGCTTATCCCTCCACCCATGAATGCATGAGAATGTAAGTCAAACGAGAATAAAGACTTTGCCATCTTTATTCACCAGTGTTTCCCTACCGCCAAAAATAAGTGTTCAGTAAATGGTAAATAAATTAGTACATGGAAATTATCTTTGAAATTGTTGTCCCAAATGCAAGATTCCCCCCCTTTTTTTGTTGTTTCTGGTATTATTTTTTTTAAGTATTGAAATATAATTGACATATAACATTAGATTAGTTTCAGGTGCACAACATAATGATTTGATATTTGTGTATGGGGAAATGATCACCACAATAAGTCTAGTTAACATGCTTTACCATACATAGTTACACATTATTTTGCCTTGTGATGAGAACTGTTAAGATCTACTCTCTTAGTAAGAGAAAATTACATTTTCTCTTTAATAACCTGTCAGCACATTTCTTCCATTTTTCAAATTTGGGTTATTTAGAAACTGTCTTATTAAATATTTGAGCTTTTATGATAAAATTACCAGAATCAATACATGACCCAAATAATTTTCTTTATTTTTACTTTAATATTTTACATACAGAAGGTTTAAATTTTTATGGTCACCCCTATCTATTTGTTTTTTTGGGAACCATAGACATTTCATCCACCTTGAGAAGTCTGACAAGTACTTAATTTTATTTTATATAATTTAATATATATATGTAATTATTTTAGTCAGAGTTCTCCAGAGAAAGAGAAGCAATAGGATATATATTAGTTACATCTCCAATAGGAGAATGAGACTTATCTTAAGGAATTGTCTCATATGATTTTGGGGCTAGCAAGCATGAAACCAGCAGGGCAGGCTGGCAGGTGGGCAATCCAGGGGAGAGTTGATGCTGGTCTTGAGAAGTCCTCCTTCAGGATACTTCAGCCTCTGGTCTTATGGCCTTCTCCTGATTGGATTAGACCCATCAACATTATGGAGGGAAATCTGCTTTATTTAAAGTCTACTGACTTAAATGCTTATCACATGTTAAAAATATCTTCACAGCACCATCTGGGGTGGTGTTTGACCAAACAGCTGACTACGACAGCCCCCCTAAATGGACACACAGACTTACCCATCACAGTTATACAGCTGTGTTTTATTTAGGGAAAATTATGATGTGATAATCTGACATGACTATTATTATCTTATAAATAACGAGGACTGTAGATTTTGTTTTCATTGATCAATATATTTTCTAATCACTTAACACCTTATATGAATTTCTCCATTTTGTGATATGTATCTTAGTATGTATCTGAAATAGTGAGATCTTCTGTATTTCTTTTCCTCTTAAACATTCTTTTACCTTTTTTTACAGAGAAATTTCATAACTAATTTTTTATATTTTAAATAATGTTCTCTTTGGATTGGTATTGAGATTGCATCAAAAGTCTAAATTAATTTAGAATTATTATCTTTATAACATTTAGCTTTCCAACATCAAAATCTTTTAATTATTTAATTATTTTTGATAAGTGCTTCAGTACAGAATGATTCTACTTCTTTAAAGATGTCTAACATCTTTTTTTCTTCCCCCTGAGGAAGAGTGGCCCTCAGCTAACATCTGTGCCAACCTTCCTCTACTATGTACATGGGTCACCACAACAGCATGGCCACCAATGAATTGTGTAGGTCCACACCTGAGAACCAAACCCAGGCCGCCAAAGTGGAACACGCTGAATGTAACCACTAGGCCATGGGGCCGGCCCTGAAAGATGTCTAACACCTTTTAATATTCGAGAGGAATTGTCTTTAATGTTCTATAGGTAATTTCATTAACAAGCGTCCATCTGTCTCTTTCTGTCTCTCTTCATTTCTTGGTTTTGTTATTTTGAGAGAAGAGTCCATTCACTGCAACATTAAGCTTTTTATTACACAACAAAGCATAACATTTTTGCCATGTGTAATCATTTCCTAGAAAAGCTGACTATACAATATTGAGCACATGGCTAATGAAAAGACTCAGGCACAGAACTTGGTGAATGTTTACTTTGTCTGAGTCCACAATGTGGCTTTGGCCAAAATGAACAATATTTCCAATGAGTATAGAAAATTCTAAAATGTTATAAGGAAGCAACTTCCTCTCTTACATGAGAAAGATAACATATTCTCTGAAAAAAATTTAAAAGGCAATAGGATTTGCTGACTGAGTCTTTAATTTTGCAGGCAAAGATCAAACTATGTGTAGAGGTAAGTGATATAATATCATTCTTGACATTTCATTTTTAAAATGGTGCCTATAATTAATGTCATAAGCCACCAGATATGATGCTTTCCTATGAAAAGACAATATATATTACTTAAAGTTAGCTGTCAATTTGACAATTACTAAAAAGAATTGCCTGTGATTAAAAATATCATTACTTAAGAAAATTTCTATGAAAACATGAATGCTTAGAAAAATCTGTGGACAAAATGATTTACAGCAGTTTAGGAAAAAGTGTTACGTTTTATTTTTAATATTGTATTATGACAAGAGCTCTTCAGTTTTTTGTACTTTCTGACAGGTTTTGCAGAATAATACTGTGCATATGTATTACTAGCTATTTATTTCTACCACAAGGATTTGTTATAATGCCTGTGCTCTTTCTCTGCTAGGTGACATGATCCAAACAAACAGCCACGTTGCTCAGCATATAGGTGAGTGACCCATAAGCACTGCTGGACAAATATCAGGGTTATAGTATAATTATGAGTTAAACATTGATCAGCATGTAGGGTGATTTTTTTGCCAGTGGTTTGAAGCATACTATTAGGTCATCTAAAGAAAGATACGCATATCACAGCATTCATTTGTTTAATGAATATTGATTGATCTTGTCAATATTACCAGGGAGAAAGATGTGAGCAAATTGTCAGAAGACAGTGTGATAAGATCACAGATAACAAGATTCCATCCAGATAACAGATCAAAATGACTGACGTGCAGACTCTGGAACCAGTGCTTGAGTTGAAACCTGGTTCCAATACTTACACTATCTGTTTGACCAAGACGGACAAGGTATTTATTCTTTCTCTGCCTCAGCTCCCTTAACTATAATATGAGAAAAATAATAAGTATTTCATAGTGCTGTTGTGAGAAATATATGCGCTTATATTTGAAAAGCAATTTGCACACTGACACACAGTGAGGGCTGTGTGTTTGTTAAACGAATTGATTAATATTAAATAATCAATATTCAAGGAGGTAATAGTTAAGTTGGGTTAGTCAGCATGCTGAATTCATGGTGATTCTTAAACTAAGTTCTAGAAGACAAGTAGGCATTTGACAAATAGCAGGGGAAAACATTCTGGATTGACGAATACGTAGGGGAAATAGAAAATACTTAAATTTAAAAGTTGCTTCCTACCTAGCACTTGTCATTCTCTTTTCTTAAACACCTTACCAAGACAAGATTATGTAAAGGTAGAGAGAGAAGATGGACAAGTGGTCACTGCCGGTGCTGGAAGCTCCTCCTAGGATGGCTATCTGGATCCACAGAAGCTGGAAGGTAGCATCTCAAGGGCTGGGCAGAGTAGTTTAACTTGAAGACAGTGATTCTGGATGCCTGAGGTCACACACAAGAAGCACTGTTTTCAGTGGGACTTGAGGAAAGTGAACACATGATTTCAGGGCTCTGACAGGATGAAATCTCACTGAAGCACATTCTAAATGCCAGGGTAAATTTGCAGAGATGGTACGTGTTTGTTTTTGCCCCTTTTGTCATGCCCTGAGCGCGCAAGGTCATGCTGCAAGCCTACTATCACGCAGCTCTCAATTCCAGCGAGTTTCAAGCGTACTGCCCTCCTTGCCCTGAACCCTGTCCCTCTGGGAGGCCTCGCTAATCCAAATTCACTGCAGAGTGCGCCTCACAGAATAGTTCCGACTTTGGGAAGTCTCCTGGTATTCAGACTGCAAAATGAGGACTCAGAAGCTCTGGTCACATCCTACCACGTGCTTGACAGATCCTCACAAACACGGCCATGATTTACCAAGGCTGATCCGCTGCCTACTACATGTGTGTGCAAGTGTGATCATGTTTTGTGGGAGGCAAGTGAACATGATCATCCGGATAGTGGGTACACGTCACCCGAGGGCCTGGGGTGCGGTGTGAGCACCGTCTTACATGAAGGTCAAGAGTGATATCTGACAATGTTACTGTATTTTATCCGGGTTACCCAGAAACTTTCAGTCTTCATTCAAGCTATTTCTGGAATCCACGTGGTTTTTACTCCAGGCAGATACAATGAAGCTTCGAGTACTGCAGTAACTGTTTTTGTCTTGGTTGCGTTGGTGTTAAGCCAATCCAAGATTGAAGGAATTCTTGGTGTGATTTTTCTCCATTTATTTTAGATCTTTAGAATAAAAGGCTATTATGATAAATGGAATAATAAAGGAAAATGGTAAATATGGAATTTATACCTAATCTTCTTGAAAGTTATGAAGGTTTGTTATCTTTAATTTCACTCTTGAGGTTTCACCTGATTTGAAACATTCCTCTGAATGTTCAGAATGCAAAATGTTGCATATGTAGTGATGGCATCCTAATTTTTCTCTTATACTGTAAGAATGAAACAGGTGGCTAATAAATTAACCAAGGGTATGCAATCTATTATTGAATAGGTTCAGCTCAACCTGCTGTTCCGTACAGGCTATGTGTTCCTCATGAAATATGTTGAATAAAAGACTTCTTTTCTAACCTAGGAACAACCTTAGAAAAGTCAAATGATAATTGCTTCTCTGGATTTCAAGGAACCTATATGTGATTTGGCAATTTATTAAGAAGACAAAAAATTCCACAAAATAAATTTCCCTTTTAAGTAGAAAGAATATAAAACCATATACATAGTTTTGTAACAAAATTATCAAATCCTACAAGTCTGTCCTTCCTCATGGGCTCCGTCTCCTCTGATCGTCCTGTAACGTCTCTAATGCCGTTGGACGGTGCTCTTAAAACTTCTTTCAGATAAAAATAAACAACAACAACAAAAATACTCATGTATTCTTCTCAAAGGGCTGCTTTGGGGCTCGTAGGAAGCTTTGTAATATGAAAAGCTCCTTCCAACTTAAAGGTAAACAAAGTCTCTGTCATTTAGTTCTTCTTTGTGCTGGTTCCAGGCGAAACAATGCTTTTTACTCCTTGGGGCATCTGCCTCCACCTAAATCAGTTTGTGTTGCTGCTCTTTCAGGAGTTTGGAAGGGACAGCTCACCTAAATAAGAAAAGGATGCGCTTGCATAGCCATAGATTCGTTAACTGGAAAACTATGGGGTCTCAGACACAACACACACACACACACACACACACACACACTGACCAGCTGTGGAAAACTATCCAGTCAAAGGACAGTTAGGAGGATTTTAAGAGAAACTAAAGTTTGGTAGACTATACAATAAGTTTCTGTGTTAATAATAATAATAAAACCAAATTCTGTAAACTTTTGTTCCAAGAAATATTCTATTCTGCAAGCATTGAGAAAAATTTCATAAGATCATCAACTGGCAGTGTTTTAAAAATACATGTTAAATAAATGAATGTAACCACTTTGAAATCAGACAACTGGGTAGAACGAAATGCAATGAGTGATTTTCCCAAGTTAATCAGGAAGCCTGCAATAAAGTTTGAATTTAAATTTCAAATTCCTAATCCGATTTATATATTTATTAGAAGTACATGCATGATTTTTTTTATCTTTCTTGACTTTCAGAAAAAAATTGTAATGGTTACATTTGTATTTACTGAGCTTTGGTGGAGAGTAGAATGGTTTAGAAGGAAATCAATCCAAAAATATTACAATGTATATGTGTGGACTATTGTAATTGGGTTACAATTATTACTAACAAATACTAACTAATCTTTATTTTATCTATAATTAATGGAAAATTTGCTTCTGTTTTATATTTTTGGTAACTAGGACTAAATCATGCCTTCCCACTACATTATAGGCAATTTAGATGTGTGTCAAGGTTAGGGGCCAGACCGGTGGTGCAGCGGTTAAGTGTGCACGTTCCACTTCGGTGGCCCAGGGTTTGGCGGCCCAGATTCCGGGTGCAGACGTGGCACCGCTTGGCAAGCCATGCTGTGGTAGGCATCCCACATATAAAGTAGAGGAAGATGGACATGGATGTTAGCTCACGGCCAGTCTTCCTTAGCAAAATAAGGAGGATTAGCAGCAGTTAGCTCAGGGCTAATCTTCCTCAAAAAAAAAAAGAAAAAATGTGTGTCAAGGTTAAAAAAATTATTTAAAGAAAGACTCAAGAGTATAGTTCATTTTTAAAAGGAGTTGTCAAGTGAGGTAGTAGCCTTCACACTCTAATTAATTACTTACTGAGTTCTTCCCACTGCTTGGAAAGAAGCAAGGAGGAATGAGACAAAAAGGGCTGATACTATTTTGGCACCGAGATAACTGTTAATGAACGCTGTGCTCATGAGAAAGCAGTCACAGCCACCAGAAGACTGATCTGTGCACATCACAACCTCATCATTCCTTATAGGAATTAGCCATAAAACCTGATCAAAACCCATCTCTAGGTTTGAAATTCCCATTACTAGGGCAAATTCAGGAGACGACAGGAATGGAAATAAAATGCTTCGGTAAACTGAACTATCAGATAAGGCAAATCTGGTACTATGTTTGATACATGATTGGTCAAGGGATTTGGAAAAGGAATGAAAACAAAATATAGCTGTCTTTAAAACTCCTTTAGAGTAATTACGTAAACCATTTATTAAGATGTCAAAAAGGATGCAAGAATGTTGAAATATAAATACGTTGTCAAGACGATGTTTTCATGGCGAGATACAGTATGCTGAGTATGCTGCTAACTTAGAGTTCATCCATCCAAGACAGGGACGTGCAAAGCGAACTGGACTGCCATTTGCTACATTCTCTCGGTGCCCTCACTTTGGTATTATGTGAACTGCTGCTTTTAAATTGCATTTATTTTATACAATTACAATAAGAAAAATGGTATTTTCATTTTTAAATCTAGAGCTAGACAAAACATTCACTTAAAAAATTGGCATCAAAAGTAAAAACCAACTTTAGTAGAAAGAAAAAGTAGTTGATAATACTAGTGCTGGTTAGAGAGTGATCACAAATATTAGCTAGAAAGGATGGATTTTTCAAGTATTTTTGTCAAAAATTTAGTATGTATATATTATTGAAATATATTTTGGAATATGTTTTATTCCATATAAATGTATATCTATATAAATATGAATATATTTTTGGAATATTTTTAGATATGTAACAATTGGAATATGTTGTTTAATGGTCATATTTTAGCAGACAAATGAAACAGGGTCATTTAAGTGAGTAATTTGTTGACCTATGAGAAAGAATCTGGTATTTTTATTTGGACAAGCTTATCTCCTACTCTTGCAGATTTTTCCAAATAATTTTCTTAAATTTTATAATTTATTAATAAGATTTCTACTTTAAAAATAAAGTTACAACCTATCTCACGACTTACCATTATGTTAATTTATTGTACGTTAGGTCCTTCTTAAAGGCTACTCTCTAAGTGTTCGCTTTATTTTTTGGAATTATCATATCAAAATGTGCTGATTGTAGAAATCTAACCATATCTAATTTTCTACTTTCCCTGGTTTTGCAAATTAGTTAGATATTGTATAAGTGTATAATGAACACTTAGAGAGTCACATTTATCATACTGCTCCTGTAAATAATGACAAAAAGAAGAAAAAAACCGGAAGACCCTGGACAAAATATCCTACATAGGCAATATCCTACATTTATTTAATTACAGTCATGCTTTTGTGTAATTAAATAATATTTGGCAAAATAGAGATACTTAACCATCACTGATGTCTCTGAAGTTTACCTTTAAAAGATGAATAGCGGTTGTGTTTTACACTTGAACTGAGTGACCAGACCAATGACCACCAGCAGTGTTTACTGGATGGGAATATCCCATACATAGCTCAAACAAGCTTTGGACAGACACGTGGTCAAAAATTCCTCTAAACTACCACACCTAATACCATTTAAACACTAGGCATGTAACCATAAGCATGTTAAAATAAAAGACGGCAATTATACAATTAACGTATACCTATCACTCTAATTATTGCATTGGTATGCAAATTAAGGATTTGATATATCTGCATTCTTTGGGACTGGAAAGAAATGCCCTTGGGGATTTGTTTCTTCCCAACTTAACAGCAAGTGCAATGAATCAGTTTTATAAAATAGGGTGAAATATGGGATAGTCCACTCTCTTTTTCACATCATATCATTCACTACTTTCACCCCATGGCGCTGAATTAGCACTTCAGAAATGAGTCCCCCCTCAGAGAATGGAATCAGCAGTCACATACTTGGAAAACGTTATTTTTAGAAAACCCGATTCAGCAGAGGAGTAGAGGTAAGAACTGAAGCATACAATTAAAATTTATAAACAAAAGAAATGGGAGAGGAAAGGCAAAATAAGACTCATGGGTAAAAAAGAAAAATAATAAGTGTAAAGATTTAAAGGGAGAAGATGTTCTCATAATAAGATTAAAGATTACAAGAGAAACAAGAGCTCTTAAACTAACAAGGCTGTTTCTCCCTGCAAAACACGGAAAAAATTTTAAAGTGAAACTTGCAGAGGCTTTTTTATTTTAAAGTAACAAAAGGGCACAGATTTTAAAAGCTTGTAAAACAATAAAGATTAAATATATATTCTGGAAAGAAGTATTGCTTCTAATTCTATGCAAAGTAGGTGTGCAAGGTCACGAAGAGTGAACATTACATAGGTTTCTTAAAGAAATGCAGGGCTCTATGATTTTGATACAGGGACTTAGTCAATCAAACATGCGTGTCCATTAGATGCCATTCAGTGAGTTAAACAACAGGGAACGCAGACGTGTAATGCAGAATTCTTGGAAGAACTTTTTTTTTTAAGACTAGAAGAACAGGATTCTGAGGTCACAGAATTTACTACATTTCTACGCATAGATTACAGTTTGGAATATAACACTAAAGCAGAGACAACTAAACTCGCTTTAGCTCGTGTCACCAGTTGACCACCTGGATTGAAACCTGAGACTCTGCCATTTTTAGAACTTAAGTTTCATAACATAAAACAAATTATTTATCACAAATAATGTGTCCAAATGCTATCACTTAATAGTAATTTTAATTATTATTACTATTATTAATTTTTAATTTAGGAAGATTAGCTCTGAGCTAACATCTGCCAATCCTCCTCGTTTTCAGCCCTGCTGGCATCCATGCTGATCTTCCCCTATTTTATACGTGGGGTGCCTGCCGATAGGGCTTGACAAGCAGTGCTAGGTTCGCACCTGGGATCCGAACTGGCAAACCCCGGGCTGCCAAAGTAGAATGTGCAAACTTAACTGCTGCGCCACTGGCCTGGCCCCCATTAATTATTATTTTTTAATATATGAAGCTTAGATTGCTTAAGCATGCTGAACATAAGACAGGCTATTTGAGAAAACTACATCCTATCATTTTTTTTGCCAATTTAATCACAAATCAAAGTAAAAAGAAAAGTAGTGAATGTAAGATAAAGATTAGCATAATTATAGTATCAGTGAATATGTGTCATAATTTATGAGATATTTATTCCTATTTGCTTAATGTTCACAAAATAATATCCTATATTTCAAATATTAATTTATAAAATAAGACTAAAAAATTTCCAAAAATAATTTGTCATTTTTTTACATAATGTAGACGCATCTACAAGTATGCTTTTTTCTTTTTAATATTGTTGGTGATTAACCTGAAAATTCATATTCCAAGTCAAGAATAGGGAATAACAGAGAAAATATCTAACAAAGAATTTTGGTTGTGGTAGTATATCTTAGTCTATTTTTTACTAAAAGTTAATCTTCCATTATCACCCTTTGTTTATATAATGGCTGACATTCAAGGTCTGAGTATTTGCTGAAACTGTCAGTCTTTCAATATAACTGTTAGAAAATGCCTGATAAGAAAACAAAACTATGTGGATACGGTAAATACTGTAAGAAATCTAATTTTAATGGGAAATGTGTTCAATTTTTGAACTGCTATGTGTATAAACATTCCTTGGCTATCACAGTGTAGAATCACATACTGTCCTGAAACTCCGAATCAGCCACACACAGCTCTTATTGTGTACGCCACATTATACAAAAGTTTGGTGACATTTTCTAAGTTTTTCTGCTTTATTCACAATATCTTTTAAATAGTTTTTGAAAGAGAATTAATCCACAAGCATTGCAAAAAATTCAAATCTAATTTAAAGATATAAAATTAAAAATGTTACCTCCTTTTACTTGACTGCTTGATTCACTATTGAGCATTATGCTGTTTCTGGGGGGTTTTGCATATTAAATGTTGTAAATAATTTGCCAAAGAGTTTCCACTTCTGCTTTTTAAAGCCATTGAATTTTGTCTGCAGATTTGGAGGCATCCTTTAAAATGGTCATTTTTTGCTTCTTTATTAATAGATTAATATTGGATAATTTCACATTTCTGGGATGAAGCCAACAATTTATTTATGCTATCAGCACTGATAGTCATAAGAATAATTCGTCTAAATATTTCTTTTTATGTCATTTTTGTAAGGTTTTGTGTAATTCTGGCTTGTCTCAGGTAGTCTGGAAGATTTTCTTTCTTCCCTAGGCTCTACATAGGCTCTACAAATGACATAAATTATCTTTCTCTTAAATGTGAAAGGATCCAACTCTGACACTGCTCAGGCCTCTGATAAAACTTTGACTTTCATCCAAGTTTGCCTATTTTTAATTTCTCTCTCCTTTAAAAGGATATTTGATTTTCCTAGAAAATCATAAATTTCATCCAGGTTTTCAAATTTGATATATTAATTATTATGATGTACTTTGTTAATGATAATTTATAATAACTCTGTGCTTATTTCTTCAATTTTATTTTTAATTTTCAATTTTTAGTGTTCTCTTTTATTGAAGAGAATACTCACTTGCAAGTTACTGGTGTATTTTTTTTTCTAGAATCAGTCATTGAGTTGATTTATACATGTCAGCATTTCTTCTGTTTTCAAATGTATTAATTGTTTTCTGTCCATATTGCTTCCTTCCTTACGTGTTTTTCTTGTTCTTTTCTTCCTAGCTTTTTGGTGTAATGTTCTTATCTTTTACTTGCTCACTCTCTCAGGATCTGCATCTCATTTATGCATGTTTGTTGGAGATAACGCACAAGTGATACTGAATTCTTACATGTGAGGCACATGATATCCATGTACCCCTGATGGTGACGACAATTGTGATCACTTTGTTGAGGTGGTGTCTGTTTTATCCATCTCATAGTTACAACTTTCCCTTTTTAATTAATGAGTAATTGGGCAATATTCTTTGAGAACATGTTAATATCCTGCTCCTTATCAAATCCCTCCCAGCCTCCAGATTTAGTATTCATTGATAATTCATGCCTGAACATACTTTTGCTATGATGATTGCAAAATGCTGGTTATCTAAGTCCTTCAGGTCTCCTATATTTATCAGAAAACATTCTACTGTAAGAAAGTTTCCCTTTCCCCTTATTTATTTTTTTAATTACTTATTTGCTTGTTTCTTTACTTTTATTGTCAGTATAAATTCATTGATTCTTATTTTATGCAACAGGTAATCATCTCTTACTGACCTTATCTATTTTGATGTTCAAATTGGTTCTGTAATTGGCCAGTGCAGTATGCACTTGTACCTTATTCTGTTCTTTGCTAGGAAAAGTATAATACAGTAGTTAAGAACTGTCAAAGTTGGAGATACAATTAACAAAGGCTATTTATTCATACACTTTCAGTAGGTGAACCTATTTGCTCTATTTCCATAAGGCTTCAGCAGTTAAAAGAGAAAGTGTCACAGAATAAAAGGGGGAAATCCTGAGACAGTATCTGATGGGCAAGCATTCTGTTAAGGTGAGATTTTTGGAAGTGGTCGTTGGTCTTTAGGTTCATTTGGTAGTCTTTGGCTGCAAGGGTACAAACAAGCAAGGCCGAGAAGGCTTCAAAAGAGGAAGCATCGCTCTATATTAGAGTGAAGGTTTCTGTGGCTGGCCATTTCCTAGAGCAGGTGGGAGCTGAGGGGATGCGTTCTTGTGAAAACTGTCACAAAGGTCCTTATGGGGGTGACTGCTAAGGCAGACAGCTTCTCAAAAGACAGACTTAATCCAGCTTCTGCACTCGCCAGCCATGTGATCAGGTCAGGGAACTAAGACGTGCTGGTTAGGCTGATTTCCGCATACCCTCTCTTCCCCCAGAAAGCTGACCCCTATGAACTACAACACCTGAGCTACCTTGCCCTCTGGATTCCAGGTGGGTCTGACCCACGGGAGGATGGGTCCAGAGGAAGAGGAAGTCCAGTAAGGTATCTGTTCCCCTTTGCTCCCTTCTTGCCCCTCCAATGACTTCCAAGGGCTGCCTTTCTCCATGGCTCCAGCTCCCGTGTTGCAGCTTCGGGCCGCAGAGCAGAAGTCCTTCCCCTCTCTCCTTTGGACTCCTGAAGGCAGTGTTCCCTGCTATGCTAGAGCCTCAGACCTCTCCATCTCGGTCCGCTCGCTTCACCTTGCATATCCTTCTATAAACAGTTCCTTAGTTAAATTCTTTTTAGCTAACCCCCTTTGCGTGTGACCTGGTTCTTGCCAGAACCCTTACTGATTAAGAACTCCCTTGTGCCTCAATTTGTTCGCCTGTGAAATTAGGTTAATAACTGTTACTACACTTAGGCAGATGGTAAGGATTACATGTGTTAATATCTGGAAAGCCCTCAGAACAGGCCTGGCCCATTGGAAGCACTGGGTAAACCTCACTCATAATGATGATGATGTTGAGAATACTGTTCCCATTACAACCTCAGTTTATTTCATTTGCCTTATAATTTGAGTCCTCTCAGGCTTCTTTTTGGGGATTCCATGCAATGTCCTGTCATGTGGGTGAAGATGACTGGAGTCAGTGAGAGACTGATTGGGGCAGTACGGATACTGATGAAGGAGACTGAGAATTCACTCCCCTCAGCAGTATGCAAAAATGTCTCCATTTACTCAGAGAGAGAGAAATGCAAATAAAAGTTAAAATAAAATGACTGTAAATTAAAATACAAATTAAAATGGGATCCATCCTTCTCTTTGGCATATATGCTGCTTTTTCCCCAAGAGAAGTTAAGTTATCGTATTTAAATGGATAATTCTAATAAAGCAGTGACCTTAAAACACACACTCACCCACAAACACACAACATTTTCTGAATTAATGACTACAATTTAGATCATAACTTTATAAACTGAAAAAAACTCTTCTCCTTTTTTTTTATGACACCTCCCTAGGGTTATGTGATAACACCTAACTTTTCTTGCCCATCTCTCATTTTTCCTCGGGAGACTTCTTTCTAGAAATGTCAGGGTCTTTATTTTGTTTATTTGAGCCCTGACAGTACTGACAAAGTACAAAAACAGTTGGAGCTTAGTCATCTCAACCTCAACGCTCTGAATACCTCGTTTCCTACATCCCAGACGCCTTAGTCCCTACCCTTTCCTAGATCTGTGGTTCAATTTGTCTTAATTTCCGTGAGATACCTATGTAGCTTAAGTTAAAGTCAATTTCTTTTGTTTACAAACAACTCAGATAAAAAAGTTTACTAAATTTTAAAATAGTGCAGCAATTGCCAAGAGACTGAATTATGTAGACAAAAATATATCGATTAAAGACAAAACGTCCCTAGTAATCACAGAGTAATTCCGAAATCTGGACTATGCCATCTGTTGGGTTTACTGTTTGAGACAGAGAAGTGGAGTGAAATTGCTGTCATGTGGGACATGTTCTAATACACTCACAGTTACATATCAAAGGGCAACAGAGATTTAACACAAGACTAGCTTCAAGAGTGAATCCCAGAAATATTTTGTTATTGGAACTTGCCCTCATGTTTGTACAATGTATGAAATTCACAACGTTATGAAGAGACAAAGAAAATATAAATGCTAAAATGGTTTAAGAATGTGTATATCTGATAGACCTCAACTCTATAAAAATGTTAAGATTATTGACGCATGTCCTAAAAATCATAGACGTGCTAGAAGAGACCACTGAGATAATCTAATTCAATTTCTTGACTTTATAAAGAGTAAAGCGCAGAAAAATGAAGTGCTTTAGAAAGGTCATCCAGAGGGCAGAATCAAGGCTGTGATCCAGATATTAGTGAGCCTTATCACATTATTGTTTTGCAACCTTTGTTTCCTTGCTGACCTTCTATCTATAGTCAAGATTCACATGGCTTGCTGAATAACAAAAATCATAATTTTATGTGAGCACTTACAACCTGCCAGGAACTGTTCTGAGAATTTCGTCTATATCACTACTTTTGATCTCCACAACAATCTTTCAAGGGGGACACAATTATCAACCCTTACTTTACAGATTAGGAAATCCAGCAGTTAAGCTACTTTCCCCATATTTAGACTAATGCTTCTACAATTTTATCTTTATTTCAAAATGCTTGGGAGCATAAAATTTATTCACGGTTATTTCTACTCTTTAACAGGATTAACACCACCTGTGAATTGGATACTGTTTGATCTACTATCTCTGACCTTCCTTCTCGTTAAGAAAGTTTGGGAGTGAAAATGTCACTCGTGTCTTCAGTAAAAATCAACGTCAAACACATACTTTTTGCTCTTTTCTTCCATCCTTGAATCCACCTTGATCATAAGCAGTTGTCATTGATTCTCTGCCTGGCTTCCTGTCCATGATGTATTGTGTAACTAGATTTGGAGTTTCTTGTAAAGTGCTTTCATTTCGTTCAAGCCTGACCTGATCTGAATTTACACTTCCCTCTTCCGACGTGCTTTGCTTTCTAGGTTTCCCTGTTCTTCTCATTTGAGCAATCTGAGGGAGCTCAAAAGATGCTGATGATGGCTGTCTGTTTTTTACTTAGTCACACTTGTTAGATGACATTTCCTCTTTATAAAATTGCACACTTTTGGTAGGGGAGTTCTAATAAGATGAGGTTTTTAAAATACATTTTCTAACATTCACAGTGAGAACACTGTTAATAAATTGTAAACAATATCAACAGATTAAAAATAACATGTTTATATTTCCAAACAAATATTTTTAGAATATACTGATGATAACAACAAAACCAGGAATGGATGTTCTGGTCCTTTACTTACTCTATGATTTGTGTGTTCTCACTTTGTGACTTGAGTATTTAAGAAACATTCTAAAATGTCTGGAAAGACCCACTGAGAAGTTATGTAGATATAATATACATTATTATAGTGCTTTAAAACTCAACCTCTTTGGATTCATTCAAATTTCCCTATCAAAGAAAAAATGGCTTATTGGTAATATGTTTGTGGAGAATAAATAACAAACTAGCAAACTGTGCTTACCTTAATATTTCTGTTCCCAAACTGTTTCATTAATGATTGTAATCTTTTCTAGGGTTAGAATGAAACAAATTTAACCTGGTAGTGACTCCTATTTTCAACTTTTTAGGATACCTAATTAGCAACAGAAACAAGCATAGTTCAACTAATGGTCTGTCTCTGATTATTTGATGATGTCTAATTCCTACTTCCCATGGTTGTTGCTGGGACCAAGGAGTGGGTGGTCACCCAGGCAGAGGAGAGGGGTATTTTTAGGCCTGACTGCACAAGTTAGCAGCTGTTGATAATGCCTAGTAAAACATCATCCCCTTGGCCCCAAGCAAGCTGGAGATTCCCTCTTGCTTTTCCCAACTCTCCAATTTCGAATTTTCCGCATCAGGAGTCTCCAGTGCTCAGGAACTGGGAAATCTACAATTGCGAGACCTCTAGTGGGTCCCCTTTCCTCACTTCTTCGCCTTCCTTCCCCAACTACCCATCCTCATTCACTATTTGTAGACAGTGGCCGAGTGCCCTCCGTGCTGTTAGACATGAAGTAAGACTACTTTGAAAATCATGTGGAGGTCCTTCTGGTGGGAGAAAGGATGTAGACCTCTCTCCACCCCTACCTCATGAACTTAGCGAGTGCTGGAACCCTCTATTTGAAGACTAGGATCTGGGCTGCCTGACTAGCCATTTGGCCATTCCACCCACCTGCTTGGATTTGACCGGGCTAGAGGAAACCATGTCTGCAGAAAAGCAGTTCAATATTTTATAACATATGTAGCTAGCAGGGAATCCCTTTATTAACTTTAAAGTTCAATTTATTAACTTTAAAGCAGATTTTCAGGCATCCTTTTTGTAAAAATTAAAGAACTGCCTGTATACACTAAATTATCAATTAAAGGGTCACCTTTTGTCTTGGACACATCTTTATGTCTAATGTTGCAGCATGAAATTACTAGTCCTAAATTCAAAGTCATGTTATTTTTTTCACACAGATAGAAATAATATTTAATAGGATAAAAGAAACTAGCAGCCACTAGGTCTAAACTCTGATTTTAATTTTCACTATATTTGCTTTAAAGAAACTTATGAGAAATCAAAATAAGAGAGGGAATGAAATGAATGCTTAATGAAGATCCTTTAAGAAGAGGCCATTGATTTTGTTATTCTTGAAAATACATATGACATTAATAGGCTTAATTTAAACTGCACAAAAACCTAAATATTGTATAAATTATAAGAGAAACTCTGGATGACTTTTTTATCTTTAAAAACTTTTAAAGGAATTTAAAGACAGTAGGTACATCAAAGGCAGTAAAAATATTTAGTATGTAATAATATTTATTTATTTGAATAAAGTTAGGAGAGAATTTACAGATTTGGTGAGTAAGGTTGCACAATCAGAAATGTGTCAATCCAGAAGCTCATTCATTCCACCAGCGCATTAATCTGTTTATATCTAGAATTGCTGGGGACCATCCAGGTAAATTCCTGGTGTGCCAGTATGATTATAAATAGCTTCTTCCTTCATTTCAGAAATGTCCCAGTTTGGATGTAAATTTTATTAGTCAATTTAGTCCTTGATTACCCATCATCTGGTCATTACTGTCTAATTAGCACAGGTGAGTGGGTTAATGAGTACCTGCATTCCCAAACATGAGACATGGTCTGGAAAGGCTTTATATACAACTTTTGAATTCTCAATGGCCCGCATACTTAGGCCCTGATAGGGTTTGGGAAAATTACACCATTAGCCACAGACTACTTTTTGGCTCTGGGAATTCACGGACTGACCTACAGGCTCTCTGTTGTGCAATAATATTAACTGTATATGTTCTTAATATTGCGCAGTTGTCTATGAGTGAAGAAGTTAAAATAAAGAAGAAGAAAAGGCAGCCTGAGTGTGCACTGGAGACGCTCTTCATAGGTGCGACACTGGAGAGTATCGTGAAGACTCTCTAAACTTGGCAACACTGCTACTGAGTTTAAATGGTGAGGACGAGTGAGCAACAGCAGTCAAACGAGGCATTTCCGCCTTGTCTTGGTTGTAGCAAGATGACCTAATTCAGTTATGCCATGAAGCTTTGAATGCATATCTGTCAAAAAGGCAGAATGGTGTTGCTCAGAGAATCGTGTTGTCTAAGGCAAATCTGAATTGCTTAATACAAAAAAGCATATTCTCTTCTATCATGAAAAATTACAAATACAATAATATACCCTATAGAAAGCCGACATTACATCTATCATTAATTTTTGGCAAGACATGCTTTAAGGACAGAAAGAGGTCTTTGCAGGATAAAAGGATTTCTTAACCTGCAGGGAAAAAATGATGAAAGTATTCCCCTGAAGGAGATTCTTTACCAACATATTCTCTTTTATATTCTAGAATTACAGAAGTAGAAACCCTGGTGGTAGTATTTGTAGGAGAATCAATAGGAATAAAGATTTTTTCAAAACGTTTTCAAATTATTCTTTAGAGTAGTTTTACTTTCTCTAATTGTGAAGTCAATCTAAATATTGACACCTTTTAATTATACCATTATTTTTAGGCTTTTCTGAAAATTACACTCCTATTGACAATGCCTAGGCAATCAAAACTCAAAGTATAAATGCATAAAGTATATTCTACATGCATGCAATACTGGATTGTGAAATTAGCAATAACTACCAATAAATTTGAATATCTACAAATGTTAATACCCAAGTATCTTAATTAATAAAGACAATTACAGAAGTAATAAAAATCCAAAATTATATTATCATAAGAATAAACTGGTTGTCAGGTAAATCTGTGATTTAACACCCTTGGTTTATTTAGTTTCCTCTGTTATTTGAACCACATGAATAAATATCTGCCATTTCTTTCCTGTATATTTTGTTTTATTTATCCAAGGGATGTGTGAAGGATACAGTGATACAAAGTACATTGTTTCTACCTTTGGTAAGTTTAGTCTTTGGTGTAAAGGGGAGCAGAATATGTCACCCCAAAATATGCCAGTTTGGCATATTTACTATTTTGAATTAAAGGTACTTGAGAAACAGCCAGTTCAAGAAGGACACTCTGACCCTCGTTTGCCCCCTGAAAGCAAGAGATAAATCTCCCATGGGAAAGGTACCCTCCCTGTACTAAGAGGGTAGAAGGCATCCTTATCAAGAGAGAGAGGGCATTTAGGGCTGAGAAGTCTGTATAAACAAACCTTGTTACTTCTTTACCAATATAATACCCCATGCCCAAATCCCTTTGTCTTGTCAATTCTTCACACATTTCTTTCTTTGTCTAAAAGGTAGAAAACTCTCTGCTTTGGTCACTTGGAGTCTCATATTTTTATGGGGTTCCTGTATATACCAAATTAATTGTTTTCTCCTGTTAACCTGTTTCATGTCAATTTAATTAGTAGGCCAGTCAAAGAACCTAGAAGAGAAGAAGGGAAAATTTTTCTTCCCCTACATAACAATTTATTTTGAAAGTATTCATAATTTACTAAATCATTCTTCTTTTGTTAAATATTTGTTTTTAATCTACTTTTCTACCTTTTTGTGATTCTTATTAGTAGTAAAATTACTGAGTAGTAAAATTAAAGTGTCCTAATAAATAGTGCTAACATGACAGTTCAAACACATTTA
Organism: Equus quagga; assembly: GCF_021613505.1. Taxonomy (NCBI): domain Eukaryota; kingdom Metazoa; phylum Chordata; class Mammalia; order Perissodactyla; family Equidae; genus Equus; species Equus quagga. The sequence continues at coordinate 2,512,236 of NC_060270.1, read as the reverse complement.
AACTCCCACCAACAGTATGTAAGAGTTTTATGTTGTAATGCCCTCACCAGTATCAAATATATGTATTTCTTAATCACTACTAACTTGATAGGTAAAAATTCCCATTTATAATGTTTGCATTCCTTTGCTTACTAATGAAAACAATTACTTTAATAACTTATAAGTAACTTTTATTGATTCCTATTACAATTGTTTAATTATATTTTGACTCAAAATGATGCTTTTAGTGCTTTTCACATTGACTGATTTATATTTATAGTTATGAAAATTACAATAAAATTCTGCCTTATTTATCTGTTTTATTTTAGATGTATTGAGAATTTAAATCTTTGTGTGTATGTGTGTGTATGCAACATCTGATCTTTGCTTTTGGTATTTTTCTACTGCTGTTTGGATTACTAAAACTTTACTAACTCTAGATCAGACAAAACTTTCCTACATGTTCTTCAAAATTACTTAATGGTGGGGTCGGCTCCATGGCCGAGCGGTTAAGTTTGCACGCTCCACTTTGGCGGCCCAGGGTTTCGCTGGTTCAGATCCTGAGTGTGGACATGGCACTGCTCATCAGGCCATGCTGAGGTGGCATCCCACATACCATAATTAGAAGGACCCACCACTAAAAATATACAACTATGTACCGGAGGGCTTTGGGGAGAAAAAGGAAAAATAAAATCTTTAAAAAAAATTACTTAATGGTTTCATGTAAATATTTAAGTATGATACATACATACATATATATATGTATATACATGTATATATCATAGAGAGAGAGAGTTTTTAATCCCATGGACTCTAGCTTAAAACATGATCATGAAGAGGAAATGGTTAGCCACAAGGCTAAAGGGCCATAAAAATAAGTATGATTGCCCAATGTGATGGAGACGTAAATTCCTGAATTTCTATCTAAAAATAAAGCAAATTCAAATACTTATGCCTTGCCTTTTGTGAATGTGAGAAAGTTTTCTTATCATCAGGCCCAACAATATATGGATTTAACTCAACTGTGTATTGCAGATAAAAAAATGTAAAGCTCTCCCCCACCCGAGTACTACTTTTGAGGTTGCCACCATGCCTTACCATTTTCATTCCTATACTATTTCATGGTAAGTAGTACTAATCACACAGTACGGTTTAACAAATCTCCAATATTTTATAAGGTATAACTATTTACTTAATGAACACTAACGTATAAATAACTTACTAATTTCTCTATTATCATTTTCCTAGAAAATCTATTCTTCATTCTTTTAACAAAATAAAAGATGTTATGGTAAAGTATTTTTAAAATACTAATAGTAAAAACAAAAAGCTATCATTCCACATCCCAAAATAACCACCCCTAAGCTTTTAGGATTTAGCCTCCCAGCTGCTTTCTCGAATCCTAGAAAGAGAATTATAATCTAAATACTGTTTATAACTCATTTAAGTATTCGTGTTGGTTAATTTTCTCAGAATCTTTCTTTTATGAGGTTCAATTAACAAACTTGCTAAAGGTTGTGGTGACAGACACTATAGGTTAGTCTGCTCAACATCCATTTTCAAGTGAGTTCTTTGATGTCCTTTTCCCCTATAGACTTTGAAATGCACCAGACTTGATTTTCCAGCCTGTGTGCAGTTAGGAATATCTAAGAGGCCGAGTTCTGACTAAGGAAATCTAAACAAGTTTACAGTTTGCTAAAGTTCCTTCTTTACCAACGAAAAGGGATAGATGGCTCTTGCTGCCATTCTGCTGTGCGTTCATCCTTTTTTCTGCCTGGAAAACAGAAATGCTTTCTGGATGGGCAGCCACCATCTTCGCAACGAGGAGGGAAGAAGCCAATACATTTTCTTTGATAGAACGGAAATACAGAAGCATCCTAAAGTCATGAATTATCATGAAATAGTTCAACCACCTCCAGCAAGATTCTAGCTCTGTTCTTGTGATGAGAAAAATAAACTCTTCTTAATTTAAGGAACACAATCAGATTTCCTGTTATTTGTAGCCAGATGCATTCCTAAATGGTGGAATTGTTTACTCATCTTTCTTCTCTCCACTTTCAGACATAATTTCCTGGGAAGCTCTCTATTGCTCAGAAAACAAAGTCACATAGTGAATATTTGTCTTGGTTAGAAGAGCAAAGAGGAACCCTTATACAACTCCTTCTTGGGCCTATAATTCCCTCAAATTAGCCTTACCTCTTTGTGATCATATATCGGTGATTTTCAGACTTAAATGTGTATCTTTTTCCATTTGGATCAAGAGAGGAAAATAAAAACTAAACTTCCTAAACCAAAGTAAATAAACTTCAAATTTAAAATATGAAATGAAAAGATAGTAAATATTAAACACAAGGTTTTTTTTATCATTTATTCATTCACTTATTTAGTCAGTCGACCAACATTTATTTGCAGGTCTATTACATGACAGGTACTGTATCTCAGGAAAGATGTGGTGAACAATATTTCTGTGTTATTTCCTTCCTTCCTGTCTATTGATCTTAAACTCCTATTCTAGTAGGGCTTGGACTCTGACAGGCATTATGAAAGCAGATCTAAATTGGATTACAGTTTTCTATTTAAGTGGGTGCAAGAAAGTGTCTTAGACCACAGAGGACCAACCATCTGTGTTCAGAAGAAACATTAAGTGATTTCCGACCAATACAGAGCCATAGAAAAAATAATAAGAGGAAAAGGAGAGAGAATATTCTACATTTGTTTAAACTGAAGTCATTTGTTATTTACTTTTTCAAATCAATGGAATGTTCACTGGTAGAGGAATGCACATTCACGAGTTGAACAAGCAAACGAATCCAACAACAAAAAATGTAGTCAGCTAATTTTCACTAACAAGATGATTAAACTCATATTTCAACATTAAAATAAATTGCTGTGGTTACAAAACATTAACTACAGATCTTAATAGTTCTGCCTCCCGTTCTATTTCATGACGACACCTCTTTATTCCTATTTATTTTTAATGAAGAGTGGAGCACCAGCTGACCTGATATACAAATGACTTTATCTACATGAATCATATCCTGGAAAGCTCTGGTGAAAGATTTATGTACAGGCCCATCTTTAAAAAAAATAAAGCCAAATACCAAATTTAAAATTCTTACTCTTCTTCGTATAATATTCGTACCACATATTCAGCTCATTCTTACCAGTTTTCTAGGGGTTTGTGTGGTTCATCAAGGCAAGATTAAGACAAATGTTATGTTTCTGCCTTGACAGCTCAAATCAGCTCAGTGTTGCAGTCCTCTCATCTTGCACCAATCCACTCAGTCTTCTGCCCACAGCTCTTGTACTGGATTTACAAACTTCTTAAGCAACAAAGTGAAAGATAAACAGCTGGAATAAGTTTTATTCATTAGTGGTAGTGAAAGCCTCCTAAAAGCTCAGTTCTATTTTTTTTAAAACATGGAACCTCTGTAAATAATACTCATGCAGAAATAATTCCTGTTAATTTGAAATAATTAGCATTTTACTTATGTCTATTAAATTTAGTTTTGTGTTGCTCATCCTCAAATGGAATCTGGAATTGGAAGAACTGGAGAAACATAAAATTTGACCATTCCTCATGCTGGTTGAGAGAATTTTGTTTAGGTAATACTAAAATTTCTTTAATATACATTATTTTAACTTATGTGTATGCATTTATATAAAAATAGAACATAATTTCATTTTCTCAGTTAAGATTAACAACGCCTCACACTATTTTATGAAGACTAAAAGCCTTAAATAAATATCTTTCTTCATGTCCCTTTAAAATTTTTAAAAATAAAATTACCAGCTATGTACATCAAAATGACTATTTCTAAGTGAGAAAAACCATTCCAGGTCTTCAGAGAATCTTTCCTTTTCCTTTCTTCAGATTTCAAGTTACATGTATACGGCAAAAGCATCCAATTACTTTAAGAAAAAGATTAACCATCTAGGGCAGAGGGTGGCAAACTGTGGCCCGTGGGCCAAATCTAGCCCAGTGGCTGTTTTTGTAAATACAGTTTGATTAGCACAGAGACATGTTCTTTCATTCATGTATTGTCCAGGGCTGATTTCATGCTGCAAGGGCAGAGTTGAGCAGTCTGACAGAGAATATATGACCCACACAGTTGAAAATATTTACTATCTGGCCTTTTACAGTAAAAAAGCTAGATTGTAGGGGAATACATGAACAGATCTGGAACCTATCTACATAGAATCTTCACATTTTTTATTTGGAATAAATATTGGAAACTTTCCTGTTCATATCATGAAAAACCTCTGGTACAGAAAACTACAATGATGTTTCAAATTTCACCCAAATTGGTGCCCAGAATCAGAGTGAGAACCAGGAACGGTGGACCCTCGGTCTCATGTCTGTCTACCACATAATTCTCTTCTCTTTAGCAACACACATCTCTTCATTTTTCTTCTCTCAATTCTGTGTGTCACAATTATGCTAAAAGATGGTATAACTTAGAAAATAGCTTTGATATAATCATCCAAAATTCTATAACGTAAAGATATTTTTATCCTACATCTTTTACAAACATATTAATAAATAAATTCAAATTGTTAAATTCCTTATGAAATTATTTCCAAAGTATAACAACATGTTTTATATCTTTATAGATTTTAGTACATTATTATAAATGAAGAAAAGTAGTTGTACTGTGAATATGTCACATTGCAAACCTTATTTGCCTAGGTATACAAAGCAGAAGGCATGTAGTAAAGCATCATGAAAATTTATCATAAAAATGCATTCCTTTATTTAATCATGTCTTCCTTAATTCAGCAAATGTTTATGAATATCTCCTGGGTGCTAGGCACTTCATTAGGCCCTGAGGACACAGTAATGAATTCAATTTATTTCCAATTACAAAGCAGCAACCATTTAGACTGGCTATATAACAACACTTTTAAACATTTGTTCTTTTTTTTTTTTTTTGCTTTTTCTCCCCAAATCCCCCCAGTACATAGTTGTATATATATTTTTTTGTTATTATTTTTTTTATTTATTAATGTTATGATAGATTACAACCTTGTGAGATTTCAGTTGTACATTTTTGTTAGTCATGTTGTGGGTACACCACTTCCCCCTCTGTGCCCTCCCCCCACCTCTCCTTTTCCCTGGTAACCACCGATCAGATCTCCTTATCAATATACTAAATTCCACCTATGAGTGGAGTCATATAGAGTTCATCTTTCTCTGACTGGCTTATTTCGCTTAACATAATACCCTCGAGGTCCATCCACATTGTTGTGAATGGGCCAATTTTGTCTTTTTTTATGGCTGAGTAGTATTCCATTGTGTATATATACCACATCTTCTTTATCCAATCATCAGTTTCTGGGCATGCAGGCTGGTTCCACGTCTTGGCTATTGTAAATAATGCTGCGATGAACATAGGGGTGCAACGGACTCTTGAGATTTCTGATATCAGGTTCTTAGGATAGATACCCAGTAATGGGATGGCTGGGTCATAGAGTATTTCTATTTTTAACTTTTTGAGAAATCTCCATACTGTTTTCCATAGTGGCTGTACCAGTATGCATTCCCACCAACAGTGTATGAGGGTTCCTTTTTCTCCACAACCTCTCCAACATTTGTCGCTCTTGGTTTTGGATGTTTTTGCCAATCTAACGGGTGTAAGGTGATATCTTAGTGTAGTTTTGATTTGCATTTCCCTGATGATTAGCGATGATGAACATCTTTTCATGTGTCTATTGGCCATATTCATATCTTCTTTTGAGAAATGTCTGTTCATGTCCTAGGCCCATTTTTTGATCGGGTTGTTTGTTTTTTTGTTGTTAAGCAGTGTGAGTTCTTTGTATATTATGGAGATTAACCCTTTGTCGGATAAGTGGCTTGTGAATATTTTTTCCCAATTAGTAAGCTGTTTTTTTGTTTCAATCCTGTTTTCCCTTGCCTTGAAGAAGCTCTTTAGTCTGATGAAGTCCCATTTGTTTATTCTTTCTATTGTTTCCCTCAACTGAGGAGTTATAGTGTCCGAAAAGATTCTTTTGAAACTGATGTCAAAGAGTGTACTGCCTATATTCTCTTCCAAAAGACTTATTGTCTCAGGCCTAATCTTTAGGTCTTTGATCCATTTTGAGTTTATTTTGGTGTGTGGTGAAAAAGACTGGTCAATTTTCAATCTTTTGCATGTGGCTGTCCAGTTTTCCCAGCACCATTTGTTGAAGAGACTTTCTTTTCTCCATTGTAGGCCCTCTGCTCCTTTGTCGAAGATTAGCTGTCCATAGATGTATGGTTTTACCTCTGGGCTTTCAATTCTGTTCCATTGATCTGTGGACCTGTTTTTGTACCAGTACCATGCTGTTTTGATCACTGTAGCTTTGTAGTATGTTTTGAAATCGGGGATTGTGATTCCGCTGGCTTTGTTTTTCTTGCTCAGGATTGCTTTAGCAATTCGCGGTCTTTTGTTGCCCCATATGAATTTTAGGATTGTCTGTTCAATATCTGTGAAGAATGTTCTTGGGATTCTGATTGGGATAGCATTGAATCTGTATATTGCTTTAGGTAGTATGGACATTTTAACTATGTTTATTCTTCCAATCCATGTGCAAGGAATGTCTTTCCATCTCTTTATGTCATTGTCAATTTCTTTCAAGAAAGTCTTGTAGTTTTCATTGTATAGATCCTTCACTTCCTTGGTTAAGTTTATCCCAAGGTATTTTATTCTTTTCGTTGTGATTGTGAATGGGATTGAGTTCTTGAGTTCTTTTTCTGTTAGTTCATTGTTAGTGTATAGAAATGCTACTGATTTATGCACGTTAATTTTATACCCTGCTACGTTGCTGTAGTTGTTGATTATTTCTAATAGTTTTTCTGTGGATTCTTTGGGGTTTTCTATATATAAGATCATGTCGTCTGCAAACAATGAGAGTTTTACTTCTTCGTTACCTATTTGGATTCCTTTTATTTCTTTTTCCTGCCGAATTGCTCTGGCCAGTACCTCCAGTACTATGTTGAATAGGAGTGGTGAAAGTGGGCACCCTTGTCTTGTTCCTGTCCTCAGAGGGATGGCTTTCAGTTTTTGTCCATTGAGTATGATGTTGGCTGTGGGTCTATCATATATGGCCTTTATTATGTTGAGGTACTTTCCTTCTATACCCATTTTACTGAGGGTTTTTATCATAAATGGGTGTTGGATCTTGTCGAATGCTTTCTCTGCATCTATTGAGATGATCATGTGGTTTTTGTTTTTCATTTTGTTGATGTAGTGTATCACGTTGATTGACTTGCGGATGTTGAACCATCCCTGTGTCCCTGGTATAAATCCCACCTGATCATGGTGTATAATCTTTTTGATGTATTGCTGTAATCGGTTTGCCAAAATTTTGTTGAGGATTTTTGCATCTATGTTCATCAGTGATATCGGCCTGTAGTTCTCCTTCTTTGTGTTGTCCTTGTCAGGTTTGGGGATCAGAGTGATGTTGGCTTCATAGAATGTGTTAGGGAGTTCTCCATCTTTCTCAATTTTCTGGAACAGTTTGAGGAGAATAGGTATTAAGTCTTCTTTGAATGTTTGGTAGAATTCTCCAGAGAAGCCGTCTGGTCCTGGACTCTTATTTTTGGGGAGGTTTTTGATTACCGTTTCTATTTCCTTACTTGTGATTGGCCTATTCAGATTCTCCATTTCTTCCTGATTCAGTTTGGGGAGATTGTAGGAGTCTAGGAATTTGTCCATTTCTTCCAGGTTGTTCAATTTGTTGGCATATAGTTTTTCATAGTATTCTCTTATGATCTCTTGTATTTCATTGGTATCTGTTGTGATTTCTCCTCTGTCATTCCTAATTTTATTAATTTGCAATTTCTCTCTTCTTTTCTTGGTGAGTCTGGCTAGGGGTTTGTCAATTTTGTTAATTCTTTTGAAGAACCAACTGTTTGTTTCATTGATCCTTTCTATTGTCTTTTTTGTTTCAATATCGTTTATTTCTGCTCTTATTTTTATTATTTCCCTCCTTCTACTGACTCTGGGCTTTGTTTGTTCTTCTTTTTCTAGTTCTGTTAGGTGTCGTTTGAGGTTGCTTATGTGAGCTTTTTCTTGTTTAGTGAGGTGAGCCTGTATTGCGATGAATTTCCCTCTTAGGACTGCTTTTGCTGCATCCCAAATGATTTGGTATGTCGTGTTCTCATTTTCATTAGTCTCCAGATAAGATTTGATTTCTTCTTTAATTTCTTCAATGATCCATTGCTTGTTGAGAAGCGTGTTGTTTAGTCTCCACATTTTTGCACCTTTCTCTGCTTTTTTCTTGTAGTTGATTTCTAGTTTCATAGCATTATGATCAGAAAAGATGCTTGATATTATTTCAACTCTCTTGTATTTATTGATGTTTGCTTTGGTTCCCAAAATATGGTCAATCCTTGAGAATGTTCCATGTGCACTTGAGAAGAATGTGTAACCTGCTGTTTTTGGATGAAGTGTTCTATATATATCTATTAAGTCCATCTGGTCTAATTTTTCATTTAATTCTATTATTTCCTTGTTGATTTTCTGTCTGGATGTTCTGTCCATTGGTGTTAATGGTGTGTTGAGGTCACCTACTATTATTGTATTGTTGTTGATGTCTTCTTTTAGTTCTATTAAGAGTTGCTTTACAAATTTTGGTGCTCCTGTGTTGGGTGCGTATATATTTATAAGTGTTATGTCTTCTTGGTGGAGAGTCCCTTTTATCATTATAGACTGTCCCTCTTTATCTTTCTTTATCTGTTTTGCTTTGAAATCTACCTTGTCTGATATTAGTATAGCGACACCTGCTTTCTTTTGTTCATTATTAGCTTGGAGTATCGTTCTCCATCCCTTCACTCTGAGTCTGTGTTTGTCTTTGGGGCTGAGGTGTGTTTACTGGAGGCAGCATATTGTTGGATCTTGTTCTTTGATCCATCCTGCCACTCTGTGTCTTTTGATTGGGGAGTTCAATCCATTTACATTTAGAGTGATTATTGAGATGCGGGGGCCTACCACTACCATTTTGTGTCTTGTTTTCCGGTTTTCTTCAGTTTCCTTTGTTTCTCGTCCCATGGTTTAATCTGTTCTGATGTAGAGCAGCTATTCTCTGTTGTTGTCCTTCTACTTATCTCCTCTGCTCTTGGTTTTGTAGCCCCTTTCCTTTTTTGGATTTTTCAGGAATGAGGGTTTTCCTGAGGATTTCCTGAAGAGGAGGTTTTGTGGCAATGAACTCCCTTAATTTTTGTCTATCTGGGAAAGTTTTTATTTCTCCATCGTATTTGAAGGATATTTTCGCTGGGTAGAGAATTCTCGGCTGTAGATTTTTGTCCTTCAGATTTTTGAATATATCATTCCACTCTCTTCTAGCCTGTAAGATTTCTGCTGATAGCCTGATGGGGGTTCCTTTGTAGGTTAGTTTCTTTTGCCTGGCTGTCCTTAGTATTTTCTCCTTGTCGTTGACTTTTGCTAGCTTCACTACTATATGGCGTGGAGTTGGTCTTCTTGCATTGATAAAGTTTGGAGATCTATTGGCTTCTGTCACCTGAAGATCCATCTCCCTCACCAGATTTGGGAAGTTCTCAGCCATTATTTCTTTGAATAGGCTTTCTGCCCCTTTCTCCTTCTCTTCTCCCTCTAGTATACCTATAATCCTTACGTTGCATCTCCTAATTGTGTCTGATAATTCTCGGAGAGTTTCTTCATTTCTTTTTAGTCTTGCTTCTCTCTCCTCCTCTGCCTGCAGCAATTCTATATTGCCATCTTCCAAATTGCTAATTCTTTCCTCCATATTATCGGCCCTACTGTTCAGAGCATCTAGATTTTTCTTAATCTCCTCTATTGTGTTCTTCATTTCCAATATTTCTGTTTGGTTCTTCTTTATCGTATCAAACTCTTTTGTGACATAGCTCCTGAACTCGTTGAGTTGACGGTCAGAACTCTCTCTTAACTCATTGAGAATTTTAATGATGGCTGTTTTGAAGTCATCATCATTTAGGTTATATATCTCATTTTCTTTGGGATTGTTTTCTGTGTATTTGTTTCTTTCTGTTCTGGAGATTTAATGTATTTTTTCATATTGCTTGATGTTGTTGATTTGTGCCTCTGCATGGAGATAGAGTTTAGTTGCTCCTTTCACTTGTTTCAGCTGCTGTGGTGGGGGAGCAGCTGTTTATACTGCACCAACCAGGAACCCTGTCCGCAGTTGCTAACTGGGCCTGGGCCCCTCCTCGTAGCCACAGTGGCCCTTTGGATTCCCTCCTCTGCTGTGGGGGCCGTCACAGGGGGGCTTCACGGTGCTGGTGCCTACTGTTGCAGCCCACCTAGATGTGCTCTCTCCTTGGGGTCTGCACCGGTGTTATGGGCTTTTCCAGCATCCAGGGGTGGGATCACTTATATTTGTCGCTCCATTGCTGTCGGCACCCACAAAATCTCACTTGTCCTCTATGGGTCGCAGGAGAGCTATTGGCATCTTCTACAGTCTGTGGTTAGTTCACCTAGCTATGCTGCTTTTGCCCTGGGGTCTTCCAGCCTTGTGGCTGGTGGCTGGGTGCCTTCTACTGGTGCTGTGCAGAGGCTTTCCCTAAGGCTGCTGTGAGCCTGTAGGGTTTCCCCCTAGGCTACGAAGCTGGGTCTCTGGAACTCCCCCCAGCCCCAGTCCTCTCCGAGATCTCCGGCTATCCCTAGTCCCACGGGGCGGGCAACGGCAGCTGGGGGTCGCCCCGCCCTCTGGGATTCTCTCCGGGCCTCTCCCGGAGCCGTGAATGCTGGGCGTGGCCCCTCTGCTAATGGCAGACAGAGAGTTTTGTCTGCTGCCCAGGCGGAACTCCGAGTTGCATATTTTTTTTTAGTTGTGGCATGTGGGACGCCACCTGAACATGGCCTGGTGAGCTGTGCCATGTCCATGCCCAGGATCTGAACTGGCGAAACCCTGGGCCACCGAAGCAGAGTGCGCAAACTTAACCACTCGGCCACAGGGCCGACCCCTAAACATTTGTTCTTTAAAGTAATTTTGACACATCTATAAGCCATGCTCATAGTGTAGGTATGGTCATTAATAAATATAAATTGATTCTGCTCAGTAGCTAACATTGTCTTTTAAAACAAAATGCTGATTATAGAGAGTATTTTAATAACTGACTAGCATGAAAATGTCAAAAGAGATATTTGAACTGTAAATATTCACTAGTTTTGCTATGGAACTTTATATCAATTCTAATTTATAGATATATTTAGGTTAATTATAAAGTGGTTAATAAATTATCATGAAATTGTAACTTTTAAAGATTCTTCATTTATTCACTTATTCATCCATTCAATAAGCTCATGCTGGGTGCCCAACATGAGCCAGGTTCAATTCTAGGCACTGGGAATACAGCAAATCAACAGGACAGAAGTCTGTGCCTACACATAGCTCACAGTAAAGTTGCTGAGAGACAGAAAATAAACATTTGGGTAAAATGGGAATGGTGGTAAGTGTTCTGAAGAAAAGGCAGGCGGAGAATGGAGTTAGGAGTGGTGGACATGAAGAACCATAATTTTCAATAGTGGCCATGGAATGTTTCAGTGACAAACCACCATTTGAGCAAAGACCTGAAGGAGGTGACAAAAAGCAGAGAGGCCATGAGGCAGGAATGTCGCTGGGTGTGAACCCAACAGCAAAAAGACTAGCATGGCTGGGCAGAGTGGGTGGAGTTTTATCAAATATGTTTCCTTTGGAATTGACTAATCACATGAATCTGTAGAGGTATACCAGAGAATACACGCATTTTAAATTTGAACTCTTCCTTTATTACATATATCTTTTAATTTTGTTTTTCTCTAAAATTTATAAATTGTGCCATACTATAAACATATGAATAAAATAAACAGCAAAAATACTTGTTTCAGGATCAAGATCGATTTTTTTTTAAGTGGAGAAGGATAACTTTGAATTTCAGTGTCCTCCTTTGACTCACAGTCTCCTTCAATTTAGGCAAGACACTGTGGTGACAGGCTAGGTTCACGCACTCCAAGGACGGCTCAAAAGCCACCAGAGTCTATACATTCACTGCGATGGCTCACCATGCCTTCTATAGAGTACGATACGGAGCTATCTTCATTTTTGTGTTTAATCTTTATTTGTTGATGAAGATATGATTCTGACTTGCAATAGGGAGAGAAACAAGAAGGCTGGTGTGAATAAGTTGTAAGTAAATAGAGTTTTATAACTACCACATAAAAGGCAGTGTGTCCTGATGGTTAGGAGCTCAGACTTCCGGAGTCAGCCTGCCAGTTTACAAATTCTGGTTTGTCCCTGTCTTAGCTGGGTGATGGTGACATTTTACTTAATCTCTCTGTGTCAGTTCCCTCACCCGGAAAACACCCATAATAATACCTTATTGAGTTGGTTTATTTTATGATTTAATATAAGTGCTAGGAACAGTGTCTGACACAGTAAGCTATTTGTAACTTTATCACATTAAATGAAGGTTGAACTATATCTTTCCTAACGTCCATTTGAATTCCAAAGAACAGATTCTTACTTGAGACATTTCCTCAAACACTATTAAAAATCATTAAGTCAAAGAGGAAGTCACTTAAAGAAGCAGCGGTTGTCCAAGAAATGTCTAAAGACAATAAGGGCCATGGAGTACAAGTACAGAAAAATAAACACAGAGCTAGTTAGGAACTTTGCGATTTATAGCATCTCCAGGTTTTTAAGGTCACATTCATTTTAAGTTTGATTGTCCATTTAGCACTTCTGGCACGAGAGGGGTTGACAGGCCTTCCGATGTCTGGTCAGCTGTGGCAGAGATCAATGTTTGGGGCCTCCTCTCTCATCTGCCATGTAGGTACCAAGATGCTGATGCATCTGTGGATTCACTTCCTGTTTTTAGACAAGTAAAGCTGTTCTCAGAGGAGATCTCCTTCTCAGACACCTGGACTCATCTAACCAGATGTGTAATAACTGACACCACCACCCCATTTTTTTTTTTACCTGAACTAATCATTATTTGTACATCTTTATTTTCTAGTATTTCCTCTGGCTATTCTGTTAAGGTAACGCACAGCTTTATGATGCCCTTTCCAATCAACATCAGACTATTTATTTCAAGATAGCAATTAACTTCCTGCTTAATTTGTCACATTTAATTTTAAATTAGGCATGCAAGGCTATTAGAAACTGTGGTTGTGGTGTTTGCATCTGGCTGAGACAGTAGCCACTGGCAGCCTTGATTTATCACTCTTCATTTAAATTCCCGTGCCAATGATTTTACTTCCTAAATGCTGTGACTGGCATTTATGGATTTCAAAATCAAAGTGAAAATAAGCTACAGTTAGGGACTCAACAGCTCAGATCAATGAAAACCTGTTTTATAACTGAATGCTCTGCAGTGAAATCCTAGGGGCTTGACCAGAAAGTGCTTAGTGGTCAGAGACATTGCTATGGGAAGACTATGGGTATCTCACTCAAATGGCTGTTTATAAATCACTATCAAAACTGCATCTTGTAACAGGCCATGGAAATTTGATCCCAGATGGAAACTATTTTTGCTGAGCCTGCCTCCTTAAAAGAAAATCCTTCAATAGTAAGCTTCTCCCTCTGGCAAATCTCATCTTTGATACTCAAATCTTTTTATCCAGCATTGCTCATAGTTGAGGAAGCAGAATATAATATTGCTACTAAGACCTAGTCCATAACACCCTGTGCAATAGTGTTTCCTAAATTTAATGAGCATGCTTCTATAACTTTCTTATCAAAGACTGACTGTGGTGTAAATCCTGATTCAGTGAAGGCTTCTTCAGATACACACATGAAGAATTAGGCTTTTCTACAACCCTGCCAGAAACAAATTGTGAAAATTTGTTCCTCCTGCATGGCTTCCTAATCTCAAGGCTCACCACCCCTCGTATGGCCCCTCCAAATACTATTCTTCCTTTAGGGCAAAGCTCCTCCAGAAAGTAATCCAGCTCAGTTAAGCTTTCCTCTCCGAACTAAGGCATTCACAATCTGTATGTTATAACTTAAGCACTTAACTTAAAAAGTTTGCTTCCGTTAATTCTTTGAAAGCCTTTTTCAGTCTCCTAACCCTTAATTAGAGTAATTAGATGCCTCTCTTAATTAGAGTAGGGGAGACATTTGAGGAAGCCACATCGGCTTCTTCCTTTCTTACTTATACTATATGATGGACCAAAGTGCTGACCGTGTATTATGGCTTAATAAATGTTTGTTCATTCATTTATAAACAAATAGTTACTGCGCAGCTATTTTGCACCTAGTACTATTCAAGGCTCTGGGGATAGAGTGAACCAACCAATAAAATACAGTGAAAAAGCCCAGCTCTCATGAAGATTAAATTCTATTGTTGGAAGACCAAATTATATTAGAAATCTATTACATAATGGAATTAAGAGATGGAATAAAGAACACACACAAATCACTTTGAAGAAAGTGACTTAGGTACAATCTTGGAAAATAAGAATACGATCAAAACAAGCAGTAAACCAAAAAGAAAGAAAGAAAAGAAAAAGGTAAAGTTGAAAGTGACAGACAGCAGTGTGGAAAAAAAAAAGAAGAGGAGGAAGAGACATGCTTGTTATATTCAAACTGTGAAAATTGTTTCTACGTACATAGTCAGGTTTCTAATGCGACATATATTTTTATTTTCCAAAAACTATAAGGATTTTTATTTCTTCTCACTGATAATAAAGTGATATGGACTTGAACATGGGAGGAAATATTACTGAGACTCTCTTCCTTACCTTCTAAAAACAACTGCACAAGTTGAAGTCACCATGACAAACTTTCAAGAACTCTGTGAAATATTACAGTGTAAGACCCAGAGAAGGAGCCATGTGCATGGAAAGTTACAACACATTTTTAGGAGGAGGTGTCTTTTTAGGGATGGTGTCAAAAAGAGTTCTGCATATTTATTAACTATGGTATTTTCTTATTTTTATTATATCAAGTCTTTGGAATTATATAGAAAACTGATTTCAAATATAAAAATACTGTGTGCATAGAATGCTCATCATGCTATTCAATGCAATTACTGAATATTAGAATGCTCATCATGTGATATACTCATCTTGCAGATGAACTCTCTGAGGTCCAGAAAGATTAAATAACTTTCACGAATTTACACAGCTGGATAGTAGCAGTTCAGGGACTAGAACTCAGAGTTGATCAGATTCTGACCAGCTGTTTCCTGTCTCTATACATGACTAAACTACTGGACATTTCAAGAGAAAAAAAGAAGGATATTATGAGGTATAAATTCATGGGTATACAGACAGTAAATAGCAGACTATACTATGTACACAGGTCATGAAATTTCAGGCCCTAGAGATCCATAAAACCAAATGGAAAATAATCTCTCCTGTATATTTTCATGGCATTCTTGCTTAGGTTTACACAATTGAACATTATGCCTTCTGTAGGTCTATTCCAGGACGATGGGTCTATGAATAGAATGCTTGATGTTGATGTCCTCAGTGAGCACTTTACCACTAAGGGTCAAAATTATCATGGTATTAAAGCTTTAAAAGTTTCACTTCTAGTATAGTTGAAAATCACATTTGCACGCACGTGTGTGTGTGTGTGGGTATGCATGGACTAATGTATGTATACATAACCACACACTTAATTTGCTAATTTATTTAGTAAATATTTAATGCACAGATTTTATGTGAAAGGTCCTCTGTTAGGCCTTGGGGATATAAAACGTTTGTTGACAATCCAATAGAAAAAATTGACATGTAATTGAAATGCAGAGCATGGTAAGTACTGTGACAGGGTAAATATAAGGAGCCATAAAAGTATAATCAGGGCCAGATCATGAAGGACTTTACAAGTCACTTAAGAGAAATGATCAACTGTAATCCCACACACACAAAGTGCCCACATTAGACAATTTTGCCATTCATTTTCTTATGACTATACGTGTACAGCAATGGCTGACATGATTGGGTGATGATGTATATAGTGCTTCCAATCCTGTGACACTCACAATATTGCTAGCGTTGTTTTCTTCAATAAATTTAACATTCTGTCTTATAGAGATAATACATTTCACTTATTTATTCTTGTTCATTTAGGATATTTATACATTTTCTTATTATACATAATGCTTGTTAGTCCACATATATAGTTTGTCTACATGTCTTATCTTTCCTAGATACTAATATTTAGTAGTGGATTTAAAGAGGATAATAATTTTAAGGTGCTAGAAACCACTGCCATATAATTTTGTAGTTACTCCTGTAGTGGTATGACAGTTTTGACAAATCACACCCTAGGCACACATAAGCATTATCATTTACCAAAGAAAACTTCACAAAATACAAAGAACAATACCAATTTAATTATAAGAAAATTACCTATCACTGTCTTAATTTTCATTTCTTTGATTTTTAGCAAGAGTGGAGTCTTTTATTAATGCATATTAGGCAATTACATTTCTTCTGAGAATTGACAGCTCTTGTCCTTTGCCCATTTTTACCACAGTCTATTTATCACAGATATTTTACCCAGCTCATCATTTATTTTCATTTTTTTTATAACGACTTTGATGTATAAAATTTACCAGTCTTTTGCTTTGTAATTAATTTTTTGTGTTGTTCTCCATTCACTACTTACTCATACACTTACCTGTATTTACTTTTTCAAAGATTTTATGTTTAACATTTATCTGTTTAATCATTTAGAACTTGTTTGAGGGTATTTTCTTAGTTAAGCATTAACTTTAAATATTTAAATAATATATTTCCCTCAACACATTTTACTCAGTGATATATACTTTCTCCATTGATTTCAGATGTATTCTTTATCCTATATTAAATCTTTTTGTAGATTAAGAATTTTTTTCAAGGCTCTCTCTTTTGTTCCTTTGATCAGAAACTGTTTTTTTCATCTCCTTAGAAAAACAAATTAATTCCTGAAATGTGAGCTAATTACTCACTATTGAATTTTGATTAAATTGATTGATTGATCATTGACTTTTTGATTAAATATACTCTTCATGTTTTAAGAGGATATTCTTGGGCAAAAATCCATTAAAAATGCCATATCCAAATGGAGCAGGGATATATTTTGCATTTATTGAACACCTTCATTGTCCTAGCAATAGATGACATTTTCAATATACAAACACAATACACGGAATTTTTGGAAAATATAATGGAAACCTGCTGTATACTTTCTAAGACAACTTTTATAATTAAAATTAAGCAAAATTTCAGTGAAGAAATGGAATCATGAAAAAAATGATTAGTTCTTGAAAAGTAAGAATTTGAAAATAAAGAAAAGGCTTTTTATGCAAAATCCAGTACAGCAATACCACCTGTTTGCCATGTTTATGTGTTAAGTTTAGACAGCGAAGAATTGAGTTTTTGCTTGGTTGTTTTAAATCCCAAATATATTAACTCTTCGTAGCTATCTAAAGAATAGGCAACAGTGATTTTAGCATCTTTTGATTCTAAAATTATAGTTTCCCTACAAAATTAAGTCCATTTAGCTAAATTTATGTCAAAGAAAGGGTAACTCTTCCATCTTCTGTTTATGGTGCTGCTGACGACTGAAAAGCACACTGGGTTTAAAAGTCACATGAAGGCAGGTATATGACTTCATTCCCTCCTCTGAGACTGAGAGCCACCACAGGGGGAAAAATTATGAAAGTAGAAAATGAAATTAAAATTAATAAGAGAAATGAAAAAAGTGGGAACATTGTAGAAAACTGTCTAGAGAAACATATTCAGTTCTAGATCATAGTGCAAGAACGATGATTTCTGTCTTGAAAAATCATTAAAACTTTATCTGATTCTTCATGAGTGAAGAAGATGGACCAAGGATGTATCATAATAAAAGACCAGTCAGAAAGCTAATGCAATTTGGTGACTTTTTGCATTTCATCTATTATTATGGATACTTTTTATTGAGAAAATTGAGATAAAAATTACATATTATATTAACAATTTATTTCTAAAATTTTATTTCTAACAAATAAGTTATTTTTTCATAAGTTAGCTACATCTAATATTTATTTTTCAAATTATAAAATTATATGGCATGGCATTTATAAGAAACTATTCTTATAGTTTTATTAGATCAATAATTTAAGGCACTATTGTTTAAAGAGATTTGAATATAAACCTCTAAGACTTTTTCCCATTATATTTTGATTAAATTTGACATGAACAAGTAATTGATCTATTTTAATTTATGCTATATTTAAAATGCTTATTATTTGAATATTCAAAATGTGTTACATATTTTTAGTATGAGTGCATTAGATTCAGCTTAGTGATATCAAAGAATCCTCAGGCACCCTGAAATATTTTAACATGGAATTTCATTTTGTGGATTCCACAAAAACGAATTTTTAAAAACTGGATAATTTTTACAGAACACTTTCCTGTTTTAAGGATCTGAGTTGCAAAAGTTAAGAGTCTCCGCTATAAGAGTGAATTTAAATGCACTGTTTGGTCATCATGAGTTAAGTGCACACTATTTAGAGTAGGTTTCTGTTTTTCCTTTGCTCAAATGTTCCTTGGAGACACCATGTGACCTGGTGACAACAGAAGCACACGGTGGAAGCATTCGGACTTTGAGGAGCCTTCTTGACTCTGGCTCTCATTCTCCTTTTGGAGAGGAGTCTCCTCCGGAGTGTAACACCGCCACGGCAGTCACTTCAGAGAACGACTGAGAGGCGCTCAGATTACCCTGACAATGCACCCAAGAGGCACCTCTTGAAGAATCCTCAGTCTAATACGTCACTCCTCCTGTGGCTCCTTTAAGTTTATAACCATTAATGCATAACACTTCTCCACAAGACCAGAAACACAGAACTGGAGAACAGGGGCAGAAGTTGGGCTGGCGATGACACACTAGCCAGCGTTAAATGAAGTAAGCAGGGATAACCTAACTGGAAAGTCCTGCTGAGGTTCTCCCTGTCCACATGGAGCGACGAAGCGGAGAGCAGACCTTTCAACTCCTGAGCACGATGTATCTTCATATTTCGTCTTAAATAGGCTAACAGGCAGAAGGAAGATTTTAGGCAAAATACGTGGAAGGCCACCCTAAAAGAGCTTGTTAAATGCTACAAGAGGAATGGAAATTTTTCTGAGAGATATTTGAAATGTGATTAAAAAACCCCATTTATTTGTAATATAAACATATTTACTTATATAACGTTACTTACGACATTTATATGTGCCTCCTGCCTGATGGCTTGGAGCTGAAGTTACATTCTCCTGAGACTCTTTAAGGCACGCGAAAATCATCACCTTACGATAAAATTATAAAACTAACATGAGGTGGCAGCAACTAGGTTAATAAAATTCAAATGTTGGAAAATAGTTTATTTTAGGAAATAATTTTGCATGTCAGTTATAGTTTAAATTTAAATATGTAATTAAGCAGCATTTCAAATAGAGTTTAATTTTTCTCTTATTACAAGTATCTCATGTTTTGTAAAATGGCTAAATAAAAACAGCAGTTGAACATTTTAAATATTCAAAACTGTTCTGCACATTAAACATTTATTCTCATAAAAATATAATGGGGAACCTATTCCCAATTTCTAGGAATCTGAATGTGCAATTCATATCAACAATTGACCAACACGTTTAATTTTATGAAAATTAATTTAAAAACTTTAAAAATATAAAATTATGAGATAGGACATAATTATCAAATAAACTTACCAAAACATAATCTAAACTCATAGATAGAAAACAGTCAATCATTCACTATTTATACGAAAAAGCGTTGAAAAAGGAAGTCAAAAAGAGAGGACATCAATTTACGTGAGCCTTACAAAGTAAAAGGGAATACATATGTTAGACAGTTAGTGATTCAGCAGAAGAGTAAAGTAAGTTTTTAAAATACTAAATGAAATGGAAAGAAAAGTACATTTATATCCACATATTATAGATATATTTATCTTCCTTAGAATATTATTTACTTGCTTTAATGAAAGTTTAATTAAGAAATATGTAAGCTGGGTACCAATTTAAAAGGAGGAATATAAATAATTCGATGAGTCATGTCAATTATATTCTGAGGAAAACTCCGAGGGTACACCTTGCAAGTGACCTAGCAGAACAATACAGAGCAGGGCACAGGGGTCCATAGCTATGAAATCCACCCTTAGGCCCATTCGAGTGTTAAAATAATTAGAATACCATTAGGCAAATTATGGAATTACTTTTCAATTTTTTTTTGTTTTTGTTTTTAATCTTTCTTTAGTGAAAGCTTTGCTCAGAATAACAGAATAAATGTGTGGCCAAAAAACTCGGCTCTCTTTCATAAAAACAGATAAGTGAAATGTCAACATTCACTGCCTGTCATTTCACTATTTCATCATTTATTACTTTATATATATTTTGTGGACTTGTGTATTAAGTCATATTTCAGGCACTCAGTTCTTGAAAATGTATATTGAATCAGATATCATATATTTCATTTAGTCTTTTTCACTCAGGCAAGCTCTCTCTTCCAAATCATAGAGAATGAAAGACTGACTGTTGACTGCTCCACAGTAGACACCACATCTCAAACACAAACACATGCATCTTTTTTCACTACACAGCACACAGCACAGTACTTGGCACAGCATAGTCACTGACTGTGTTTGTCTGCTGACTAACACATAGAGGTAAATGGGAAAAACAATGCATCACTACTTTGTAAAATGTTTCTAGGACCAGCCTCACGAGGGTGTGACTTAAGCAGTTGCACAGCTGCCGACACTGCTTAGGGTTTGATGCTCAGCTAATGCCATCCTGAAATTCCTAACAATTTTATCTTTAACTCATATTTTCTAAGTGATGTCTGATGGGACAATGGAGGATGTGTTGGAAACCTGAAGCCCCAGCTCTGGGCAAGGTCCAGCTTCTGATCAGGTGCCCACATCCAGGTCCTGCCTCTGGCCACCTCCCCTCATCCAGGTCCTGCCTCTGGCCACCTTCCCACAGCCAGGTCCTGCCTCTGGCCACCTCCCCACAGCCAGGTCCTGCCTCTGGCTACCTCTCCACATCAAGGTCCTGCCTCAGGCCACCTCCCCACAGCCAGGTCCTGCCTCTGGCCACGTGTCCCCATCTCCAGGGATGTGTTTTCCCAGGCACACTCCCCTACTGTCTGCCATGCAGTCTTCCAAACCCTGCCCCCCTCTTGATTGCTGCCACCCTCCACCTGGGTTAAGTGACTGTGTTGACCTCTGAGCAGGGAGGACCGCATTCTTGGGTTGTCCTCTGTCTCCAGTGGGGGTCTGGACATGTGCACAGGAAGGGTCTAGTTTGGGTCCGCTAGCCCTGGGAGAAGCCATGTCTTAGTCTGGGACAAATTTCTCTCCCACCCCACCCAGGTAGCTAACAGTTTCTGGGAGAAGGTTTAAAGACCTTGGGGTTCTCCTGTCCACTGTTGTGTTGGGAAGGCCCCAGGAACCTGGGGGTGTCTTCATTCTCCCTGCAAGTATCCCCCTGAAGAGGAGTGCTCTCTGGGACATCTCAAGGCTAGGGACACCCTCTCTTCCTCCTTCCAACCTTTCTGATTTTGGGTTGTATTTTTCTGTTCTGGTCTACTGGAGACACCTTGAGAACTGGGGATGTGGCGGGGGTGGGGGCAGGTGGGGACTACAGGAAAAGAATTGTGTGATTTTGATGATTGCCCTAGCAGTTAAATGCTCCTATATTTGCATTTAAAAGTGGTGTTGAGCAACATAAAGATGAATGGTAAAGTTTGTGCTAATAATTTGAAATTTTACTTTTTCTTACTTAGAAGGACATTAAATGACAATTAAAAAGCACCATGACAAGTTGAGAGAGAGAAATTGCAGAAGGAAAAAGCTTTATATTTTAGTACCTTTAAGGGCCCTTTCCCCCTGATTTTTGAACAAAAGGTCCTGAAGTTTCATTTTTCACTGGGCATCACAAATTATGTAGCTGGAACTGACTCTTTTAGAATCCAAACGAAAAAGAAAAGTGCTGAGGAATACATGGAAGAAAAGAAAGGATATTTAATCTAAAGATGCTATATGGAATTTCAGTCTGATTAAAAGGTCAGTAATTACTTTTCAATTTTTACAGTGAAGAGTATTTATTAAGTAGGAAGACATTTCACATTTTAAATAATGATCAGAATAATCTATCAACCTTGAAAATATTTTAGTTTAATTCTTATACATTCATGTTTTTACAGAGCTTATTAATATTCACTTTAAAATGAAAAAGGTTTTTAGAAAATATTAAGAAAATAAAACCCTAATGTTTAATAGTGACTGCATATGAATCAGTTATCCAAATCAATTTGTTCTGCAGATAGAAGTTAGTTAGTGAAACTAAATTAGCTTCCATTTTCAAAACAAAGAACTGCACTGAAAATGGGCAGACAATTTTCTGGACGTACGCCTAAACATAAAGTAGAGACTTACATCCTCTGATGGATACAGATTATGCAAACTATTCATAAGCATATCATAAGCACTTATCCTCACTGCTAACCAGGTTATTTTTACAGGATTTAAAATATTTTACTATACAACCTCTACCACTACTTTTCAATTTGTAGGGACAAATGCCATTAAAATTGTTAATGTAGTAGTAGGGGGCATCATAATAGCAATAAGATCTTATTATTTTAGACTAAAGAAAATACTTAGTCATCTTTCCTGCAAAATGTGCAAATCAGAATTCCTCAGAGACGATGACTCTAAAATCCACCTGCTTAAAATCAAGTTTAGGATTAAACACATTTCTCTAGCAATGTGTGATCACCAAGAAAAACCATGATTGCTATTGTTGAAAATTCTGTTAAATATAGCACCAGAAGATTTAGTGAGCATGAAATTTAGCATATGCTAAAGAATGTATATGCAACAATATTTTCTTATTACTTTCTAGACAAATTCCTACTTAAATTTAAGGCTTTGCCCTTTTTATTCCCACTGCTTGGAAGTCTCTATATTCACAGGGTTTTCTCTTCAGCTCATGATCTGCTCAAGTGTCATGTTATCAAGAAAGGTAGTTTTGTGCTCCCTCTGCAGGATGCCCCAACCCCATTACTTGCAAATCTCTTACTGGGCTCAGCTCTCCTTCGTGGGGCGCATCATCACTACACTGCTGATACTGAAAGATAAGATCCATAAAGACAGGGACAGTGATAACTGTTTTCTTGTTTGTTTTTCTCCTTTATTTGATACATCTCTGGCACACAGAACAGTTCTTGGCAGGTAGTAAACATTCAATAAATATTTTTGATTAATAATTGGATAGATTAATGAATAAAAGATCATCAAATCATCTCCAATTCCTGTTAATGCAGCCAAAAGAGATTTACTAAGTTACAGACAATGTAGGTTGAGGATATTTTTAGTCTAATAACACAACATATTTGCTCTCAAGAAGCTTACATATTCGTCAGGAAATCAAAATATTAAAAAATATGATTCTGATCCAGTGAGACAGAAGTGTGTACTATTGTGCATAACTGGGAGCAGTTCAATTTCTGCACTTGCTGAGTGAGAGCTAAGCCACTGACCAAACGCAGTGAATTAATTGCTAAGTGCTAAGGGCCTTTTCTGTATCATTCACTTACTCAAAGATGCATGCCACAAAAAGACATGAGACTTGGAAGTAATATGATGTATCTCAGTTGTAAAAATAAAGTTTACAATCATCTAGATGTCATTATAATTTAATATTTGGCTGGACCATAAAGTTATTTATTTTTTTATTTTTTTAAAGATTTTACTTTTTCCTTTTTCTCCCAAAGTCCCTTGGTACATAGTTGTGTATTTTTAGTTGTGGGTCCTTCTACTTGTGGCATGTGGGATGTTGCCTCAGCATGGCTTGATGAGCGGTGCCATGTCTGTGCCCAGTATCCAAACCGGCGAAACCCTGGGCCGCTGAAGCAGAGCGCGTGAACTTAACCACTCGGCCACGGGGCCGGCCCCTGGACCATAAAGTTATTTAGTTATGATTAACTAGACTGACATTTCAATTATTTTCCATAAATAAAATATTCAGTGCACTTTTCAGAAGAGAAACACATTTCTTGAGGAGGTAGGAAAATTTTATCCTTCAATATAAGGTCTGTAGCTTTTCAATACGCAATTTTCTTATGTTTAAGAGATATAAAGATATAAATAGTACAGCATCTCTCAGTTTAAGTTACGGTTATTGCCTTTTTTTTTAACTTACGCCATTGGCTTGTATTCAGTGTATTTTTAGTAAGCATTTAAAACTTTTATACTGATTTTTTTTTTACTTTGAATAGACTTGCACAGAATTTTAGCAAAAAGAATATTTGCTATCAAGAATTTTGAAAATACAGTCAGGACTGTGAGCAATATCCAGACATAAAACACACTAAAATATAGATGTAAAGGCAAAAGAATGTTCACAATGCCCCGAATTACCTACGCCGGCAATGCATGAAAGGTTGGCATCTGAAACAGACTGCATCTCCACAATGCAGTGAACTGGAAATCAAGTTTATAAATACATGGAGATTTCCTTTGATTTAAATCTATTTTCAGTGTCAGTTCAATTAATTATTGTTGCCTGAGCAAATATATGAAATCTGCAATCACAGTGTGAGCCTAAGGCGAGACCTATACAGAACAGTCACCCAATGGCAGAGACAGGCATGCTGAATGTATATCTTAAGAAGCCAACGAATTGGACAACCAGCTCCTGACAATATCGGCTTTAAAGACCCGTTAGCAGATATCAGAAGAATTGGTTTGTAATTTGGCACGTCTTTCACTTTGAACACGGTCCCTAAAGGCTTTTGCACATGTCAGGATACCTGCAAACACAATTTGTTTCAGGTCGACTATCCATGATTAACATTTTCCTCTACTGTCTGTGACCTGAATAATTACTTTTACTGAACTACACACTTAGTTTTTCTATCATGCACTGAGGATTAAAATCAAATGTGTTCTAGGTGTTGCCTTTCTAGTTTTGCTCTCCAAATGAGACACCTTTAAAGACTATTTAAATAAACTGTGAAAATAGAAGGCTGCAAATATAGCTCTTAGGGATTATAGAAGTCAGTTAATTAAGGTTTATTGCAAAGATTCCTAATTATGAGAGTCATAGTCTTAAACCTATAATCTTATTTATCCAACTAGAATCAGAATCATCAAGGAATGTTTCTCTTAACTACAGCTAAGTGGTTCTAAGTGATTTGGAAAAAAAAATTTTCTTTAACTTTTGTTTAATTGTAAACAGAGAGCAAACAATTAAGTCAGGGTTGTTTAATGTGGTTTCTTTAATATTTCTTGAATATGAGAAAAGACATATACATATAGTCGACTACATTAAAGAAAAAGCAATTCAATGCTAACTTCCTCTTTATCCTCATTTCCACACTTTTTGTACAGAGAGTAGTAAAAACACAATTAATATAATTGTCTATAGTTTCTGGTCTTTAATATTTTATTTCCTTACTCATTCAACTGTCACCCCATGTACAATATTATTATTCTGCTGATTTTCTTTTTTCCTTACTTGTGACCCTGATAACGCATCAGCATCTTCTGATAAATGGCTGACTCCCTAAGTTGTCTTGGTTGCTTTGCAGATATGCACTCATTTCTCCAAATTTTAGGTTAAACCTTTATTTCCTTCCTCAAATCCTGCTGTACCTCTGCAATATATCAGTCTCTTAGATGCTCTTGGTACGTTAGTCAGCAGCAGCTAATCCCTCAATTGCTTAACCTTTGCTTAGTTCCTTCTGCTCAGAATTCTTACCTTTCTCTAAGCCTCATTTTGCTTGGTCACGTTCTACTCATCTCTCAGAAAAGAGCTTAATTTAAATGCCAATTCCTGAGGAAGACCAGACCTCATCCTCCAGATCTGAGGAATATATGGGATTAGCACCCTGGGCTTCCTCTGGGTGGGACTTATCACAGTACTAATGACATATTTGTCAAATGCTTTATTATCTGCCTCCCCACCAGAGTATAAGGTTCATAAGGGCTCACTCACCACTGTGTAAATGTTGAATAAATTAAAGATTTATGAATAGCACATATCATTTTTCCATTTTAGTATAAAAACAATGATATGTAACCTACAGATAATGAGTCAAATAATCTACTGTGGTCCCCTCAGTCCAACAAAATTATAATGTGTTATCAGATAATCCTGTACAGTGCCTCTCAAGTTGCTTCAAAGAGAATTTCCAAAGATACCCAAGTGGAATGAAGGGAAATCTCTTCCTCTACTTGCAACAGTAAACTGTTATCTTCTGAAGGCTGCCACACAATGATGACAGCTGAAGTTTGGTTCTGGGACACTCTAGTTTGTATAAGATCCTTTTTTACCCAATACTATGATCTGACCCTTTCTGATATGAAGAGTAACTGATACATCCACATATTGAATTATTTCATAATGTTACCCTTGTCTGGAGTATTTGCATTTTCAAAGATGTGATTTTCTAACATGATAATTTCAGGCACAAGGAAGAGGACCTTCTTGGTGACTCTCAAAATTATGACGTGGAGACAGTGGCTCATAAAGTGTCAGGCTGCTCATAACATTTTATTATGTATATATGTGGCAATATTTTAGTTCAGTTTAGGCCTTTATGTACTTTTCAAATAAAATTTAAATATATTTTGATTTATCACTATTTATATCTAAAACAAAGTTGAATTAAAGTAACAATAATTGTTTTATAATATTCTTAAACAAAGATAAATTGGGGAAGATTGCTTAATAATATTACTATTTCAGGGGCTAGCCTGGTGGCACAACGTTTAAGTTCCCACGTTCGGCTTCTCTGCGGCCCAGGGTTCGCAGGTTTGGATCCCAGGTGCGGACATGGCACCGCTTGGCAAAAGCCATGCTGTGGTAGGCGTCCCACGTATAAAGTAGAGGAAGATGGGTATGGATGCTAGCTCAGGGCCAGTCTTCCTCAGCAAAAAGAGGAGGATTGGCAGTAGTTAGCTCAGGGCTAATCTTCCTCAAAAAAAAAATATTATTATTTCAGAAAGTATAATCTCAATATATGGACACTATATTTGATTTTGTGCTTAATATATCTTCTGACTTTATAGCAATACACTTTTCATGAATTCCTTCATTTTAAAAGTGAAAAACAATTCACAGTCTATCCTTCTGATAAGCAGAAAACTAAATTAAATGAACTCTATTCTAATCCTAGAATGAAAGGCTGCTGTATTATATGAAATTATGTAAACATATTTGCATATCTATTTTATTTAAAGTGATATACTGTCTTTATCACCAAACACCAAACAATTGTTTATACTCTATAGGTAAGAATGATTGTACTGGATTGTTTTGTTTGTTTTTTGTGAGGAAGTTTGCCCTGAGCTAAAATGTGTGTCCATATTGCTCTATTTTGTATATGGGATGCCATCACAGCATGGCTTGATGAGCGGTGCACAGATCCATGCCTGGGATCCGAACCAGTGAACCCCAGGCCTCCAAAGTGGAGCACACGAACTTAACGACTACACCAGGTTGGCCCTGGATTGTATTTTTTACATTTTTATTTATTTTCTTATTTATTTTAGGAAGATTAGTCCTGAGCTAACATCTGCCACCAATCCTCCTCTTTTTGCTGAGGAAGACTGGCCCTGAGCTAACATCTGTGCTCATCTTCCTCTACTTTATATGTGGGACACCTGCCAGAGCATGGCTTGACACATGGTGTGTAGGTCCCCACCCAGGATCAAAATGGTAAACCCAGGGCCGCCGAAGCAGAACGTAAGAACTTAACCTCTGTGCCACTGGGCCAGCCCCTGGATTGTAATTTTTGATCAGGTGGCAGCAAAAAAGCCTTAGAAATAATCTGCTAATGCAGAGAGGAGCAGAAGATCCTGAAGATATATTTGACATGATTTTGTTGACACTATGGGAAGGAAGAAAAAAAAAAGAGGAGACAGGAATTCCATTTTGAACAACTATAAAGCAAATTCTGTGATGTGGAGCTATCTGCTAAATGAAAGGGAAAGCTGCAAAGAAATATAAAGATGGTGATTGTACAGTACTATCTGGCTTTCCTTTATTTATTAGATGCATTTCTGAAGATTATCTGCAAAGTGAACTTATATGTAATATTTTGAATAAAATGGTCACATTCATTTCAACTACGTTTTCAGTAGAATATTAAACTTTCTTTCTGCACGTTTTACAGGTTCAGCAATTTTTTAAAACCTTTGTTT
Organism: Equus quagga; assembly: GCF_021613505.1. Lineage (NCBI taxonomy): Eukaryota > Metazoa > Chordata > Mammalia > Perissodactyla > Equidae > Equus > Equus quagga. The sequence continues at coordinate 2,484,113 of NC_060270.1, read as the reverse complement.
TGGAATAATTATTCCAAATTCCCAAAATTTTGAAAAATAATGTATAGTCAGGTCCCACACACCCTTTCCTGAGCCTCGTCCAGTGGTAACTACTTGCATAACTGTAGTACAGTATCAAAACCAGGAAACTAACATTGGTAAAATCCACAAGGCTCGTGTGTGTGTGTACCTCTATGCAATTTATCACATATGTAGCTTCGTGTAACTGCCACCACAATCAAGAGGGATAATTGTATTATCACCACAAGGCTCCCTCCTGCTCCCCCTTCATAGCCACATCCCTCTCTCCCTAATCCCTACTCTGGCCACCGCTAATCTATTCTCCATATCTATAATTAGGTTATTTTAAGAATGTTCTATAAGCGAATCATAGAGCATGCATCCTTTGGAGACTGAAATTTAAAGGCACTATGCTGACTGGAAAAGCCATTCAAGTTGTGTGTATCAACAGTTTGCTCCTTGTTATTGCTGAGTAGTATTCCAAGACTTTTGACACACTTATATTTTAAATGTCACCGTATACTGCCTTAATGTATGGTACAGGCTGAATTGCATCTCCTCAAAATTCATATGTTGAAGTCCTAACTCAGTACCTCAGAACGTGACTGTATTTGGAGACAGGGCCTTTAAAGAGGTGATTCAGTAGAATGAGGTCATGCAGGTGGGCTTTAACCCAATGCCATGGTACCGTTCCAAGAAGAGATTAAGACAGTCATGCACAGAAGAAAGACCATGTGAAGACAAAGCGCAAAAATGGCTATCTACAAGCCAAGGAGAGAGGCTTCAGAATGAGACCAACCCTGCTGACATCCTAATCTTGGACTTCCAGCCTCCAGAACTGTGAGAAAATAAACTTTTATTGTTTAAGCCACCCAGTCTGTGGTGTCTGTCATAGCAGACCTCGTAAACAAATGCAGTGTGTAAGAATAGTTTCATCTGTATAAATTTGTCTCACACTATGTGTTCACATACAACAATACTTCCTGCTATAAGACAATCACTTGTGTATCCACATAATTTATGAACGCTTCTCAAAGGGAGTTTTTAAAATCTCTGAAGCTTTTTCTGTATCATGCTCTACAATAAATTATGTTATCGGGGAATTAAAGAAAATATATACTTATAAAAATGATACGAGTATTCGTGCCTAACTACATTGCAGTAAAAATCTATAGTGTGATAAAGGGAACATTTAACTGAAAGCAAGTAGATATTTTAAGAAGACAGTTTAACTACTTTTTACAAACTGCACCTAAACAACAGAATTTGGGCACATTGCTGGATACTTTTTGCTGTTTTTTTTCAGAGTGGATCGTGGTTAAGCATGTTAGCTGCAAGGTTTTTACAACATAGAGAGGAATTATAATTAACATGAATTCTTACTATATGCTTTGAAATGGAAAAGGGATGGTAGCATAAGTGGGACAGCTCAATTTCAATTCATTTAGCAACATTTTATCTATGTCTGACATTTGCTGGCAAGTAATGTGGACTGGCTCATTAAGATACTGGTATAGGATTATACCAAAAACATAAGTGCATAGACATTAGAGAGAAGTATTGTATCTAATTAACCATACCACTAAGAAGTAATCCCAGAAGTATCTTTCTGCACCTGGGGAAACAATAAGAACAACCAGAAAGTCACCTCTGCAGTGTACAGAGTACACACCTGTACCTCTGCAGTGTATAGAGTACACACCTGTACCTCGGCAAGTGTACAGAGTACACACCTATACCTCGGCAAGTGTACAGAGTACACACCTGTACCTCGGCAAGTGTGGGTCCACCAGTGATATTACGCATCAAAAGGGAATCATGGGTCTGTGCTGAGAGAACAGCAGTGGAACTTACCGTCTTGATCCGTGGTCACTGTAATAGCTGTGAATGGCTTGGGAGAAAAACTCAACTCAGAAACTCCATTCATGGCTTCTATTTCAAAGGTGTAATTCACGTGAGACACAAAGTCAAGAACTATCACAGAATTGTTGATCAGGCCAGTATGTCTTGGGATGAAGCGGAGTCCTCCACCACAGTCCTCACACTGGCTGGTGTCTAAGCCACATTTCTTACAGATTACACTGTATGTGAGATCTTTTCTCCCTCCTGTGTCACTTGGTGGACTCCATTCCAAAATAAGGGCTGTTTCATTGATGTTAAAAATCACATTCCTAGGAGCTGAAGGTGGCCCTAGAGAAAAGCAATTAGAAAACAAATGTACATGTATAGGACAATGAATTTTGGTGTTAACTTGAAAACTTCATCAATAAACACTTGCTGGTCTTTTATATTAGTTCGAGGTCTTTCTTCTGATGAGATGTGATGGTTTTAATTACATGTTAATAATCATATCATAATTTTCAAAATTTGAAAAAAAATAGTAACATACTTATATAAAATGCATTGTATTCAGTCTTTCAGTCTTCATACTATGCTTGATGTGTAACTAAACCTCCCTTTCATTACCTTTGACAATCTCTAAGTATCTGTTTCTCACAGACTGAGAATAAATGACCACAAATTTAGGGCTGACAGACAGTTTGGAAGAAGAGGGAGAGAAAGGACATTGGAGGCAGCACAAAGGCTGTCACTCGGGCTTTGCCAATTTCGTGGGCTAAAAGAACTCTGCAGAAAGGAGAGAACTGGGTGTATATAAGAAACGGTAACTCAATTTATCTCGGTTAACTTCACCCCACACAAAGAAGTGTGTTCCTAAAAGCTAATAAAGAGACCCGCATAATCCTCTAAATTTGTCATCAAGACTGCATAAACCAAGCTGCTCATGGGTGAGAGAGAAGCATCTTCCCTCAGCCTTCTTTCCCACTATGTTCCCCTACGAATCACAATGCACAAAGCACTTAATATCCTTGAACTACTCCAGCCTTTTCTTAAAATTGTGTCAACAATCTTTTACACTTAGATCTGGGTCCTTGAGGCTCCATTTTCATGTCACTCACTGAACAGATGGTCTACGAGGTGCCAGGCACTGCCCTATGCGCCGTACGTGAAATGTCACAGAATCCTTTCTGTAAGAGACTATGCTTATGACAGACATGTTGAAAAATAATTCACTGCATAAATAACTAATGAAATAACATTCCTGCTTAGTTTTAAGAAATCTATAGCTATTCTTTACATTTCTGCTATCAAAAAGATTTGCTTAGAAGATAGGCAGGAATTCTCTGTGACATTTTCTTCATAGAAAGAAATTCAAGCTCTGATATAGACTCCTCTGGGATTTCAAGATATAATCATTCATTCATTAAATAAAGATTTTTTTTAGCAATTACTATGTGTGCTAGATACTCTGCTAGATTTTCAGCTTATAGCGTGAATGTGACAGACATTAGTCCTACTTTCCTGTTACTTACATTTTAGTTGCATGGCTAAACACACATACATATAAACAGAAGAACAGAATTCAAATGATAATAAGTGTGATTATGAAAATGAAAAGGAGAGGAGCTGAAATAAAAACTCTGAGAAGGACCAGTCTGAGAAACATTCTGAGGAAGCCTCATGGAGGTGCTGAAGAGGACGTGCAGAGAGGTAGGAAGAATATTAGGCAGGTGTGTAGTTATTTAGTCAAGAAAGATCTTAAAATAGTCATGGAACTGGCAGAAAGTCACTGTGGCTAGAATGCAAAAGGAGGAAGCAAGAAGTGAGTTTTAAGGAAAAGGAAGGGGCTAGATGATGCAAGAATTCTGGCTCATTGGAACCAGTCTCGATATGTTTCTACGTAGAGCAGGAAGTAACCCACATTTTACGTATGGAAGTGAAGTGTTTTAAAGAGCTTTCTGACTGCAGAGTGGAATGATCCGAACGAGTCCAGGGACTTAGCAGTGAGATCTGTCACATGGTGCTAGAGTAGCAAAGCACTTCGTCAACCATCTAATGACTGTATTGGGAGTGAGATATCAAGAAGTGTTATTATATGTTTTCCTCTTTCTTTTTGCAGGATCCTGCTGTCAGCAACCTGATGGGTAGGGACCTCAGCAACCTATATGTACACCACCTAAAGCGAGACCCAGAAATGGGACAGTTTTTCTAAAAGGGTTCTGCACACCTTGCTTTATGCCAATGGTTTATACCCTTTCAGGTTCTATAGAGTTACAGAAATGCCTGCGTTCACTAAGGAAGACATGAAAGGAATTTATAAACGAGAGCAGAGGGACAAGTGTGGCTTTCTTCTTCCAACCTAGATGTATGCCTGGGAGATAAAGATTCATTATCGTTACCATCATAATATCTTCCTACAGAACGACACATTCATGTTGTTGCTCTTTTATTTATAATGGAAAATAGGATTATTCACTTATATTTCCATGAACAGGAAAAATGTTATCAATTATGTCATGAGCATCTGCAGGTATACAACTGTCCACCTAGAGATACTTTAAAAAAACAAAAAAAGGCAGACACACTTCTCCCTCAAGGGCCCTCATACTAATTTGCATGACGATTAAATAGGTTTTTAATTGCTGTTAAATTATGCCGGCTAAACTGTGATTTCATGCAAATATTAAGCTGTAATGACATGCAGTGAATCATTTACTAAGATTTAGAACTTGGAACAAAGAGAGACAATTAATTGTAATCCTCAGATTCAACTAAATTATGTGTCACTGGGCTTTTATGAATGTAGCGTGATTGCTTTGTTATCATTTATTAATTATACAAAGATTATGAGACACACTTGGAAAAAATTGTGGCAGCAATAACTCTTTTGGACACCTCTGTATTGCGAACTCCAAGGGATTTCCTTACATTGATTTTTTTTCTTTTAAGGAAACAAGCAATTCACACAGAAGAAAAGCGATCTCCACACTTCACCCCCCCAGTCTGGCTTCAGAAGAAAAGGGCAATTATTCTGATTTGCAGCTAGCTGTTTTTCAAGCCCATCAGATAATAAACCTTACATAAAAACTACAATTTTATTTCTACTAGTTTGTCTGGAAAACACATTTTTAATCTTCTTCCTTTTTTCTTTTTTGCTTCGATTTGGATTCGGCCTTTGCACTTTTAAAGAATAAAGAAACAGTGCTCTCACAGTGAGCTTACGGGAACCTTGTGGCAGTGCTGTCTCTTCCCCACCCGGGAAAGCACTGGGCCTGCAGCCCCTGTCTTCCTCTCCGAGTAGCAGAGGCCAGGTGGGCCTCTGTTTTGTTTTGTTTTTTTATGCTTGTTTTGTTTTAAGTTTTTTTTATGGAAAATGTTTTTAAGCAGAACTGTATTTCCCACAACACATCCGAGGCAGTTGCTCTAGCCCTACGAGATACCACATGGAGGATGAGTTCAGTGCCCACAGTAAGACTCCGCTGGCCGACTGACCCAAAACATTCTGCAGAACACCCTTAAAGAAAGGCTACACAGGAGGAGAAAACTGAGGGGTCATATTTCACTTACTGCACTGATTGCTGTAGGCTTCTATTTCATGTTTCTGATTAGAACTGTATTGACTCATAAACAAACAGGGGTCTTTTTCATATCGCCTGGAGAGTGACTATTCACCCAGAGACTCTATAGCTAATGGTGGCTTGCAGATGAATTTTTTAACATTAAGAACAATGAAACTTTTATCCAAATAATGGAGGATATCAAGTCATCAAAGGCTATTGATTACCACACTATATTTCACCAATTCTTAAGTTACCACCTGCCAATAATTTAAATGTTTGTTAATTTAATGGCAACCAAGACTGTAGTAGTACAGTTTCCTAATAAAAAGCAAATTCCTTCATATCTATGAGTTTAGAAATGAGAGAAAAATTTTTCTGTGTTAATATATGTCAAAGAGAACACTGAAAAATATACTGAACCATCTAGAGATGTTTAGCTATACACTTTTGTAAATGAGTAAATTGTAGAATTTACTAAAGAAAAATAAATACATATAAACAAATGAAAAAGTATATCTGCAGATTTTAATAGTATACTAAAAATTTAAGTTGTCAGATTTGCATATACATAATTTAAAACTCTAAAAGTCATTTCATTCTTTGCATTATCACTATTAATTTTTATTTTTTAGAATTTTTTTTGAGGAAGATTAGCCCTGAGCTAACATCTGCCACTAATCCTCCTCTTTTCTGCTGAGGAAGACTGGCCCTGAGCTAACATCCGTGCCCATCTTCCTCTACTTTATATGTGGGATGGCTGTCACAGCATGGCTTGACAAGCGATGCATAGGTGTGCACCTGGGATCTGAACCGGGGAACACTGGGCCACCAAAGTGGAACATGCACACTTAACCGCTGAGCCACCAGGCCGGCCACTCTCACTATTAATTTTAACTTATATCCATATCTATATCGTTAATCTAATATCCTTCCTATATAATCTTTGAAAACTGTATTTAATAGGAGTAGCTGTAAACAAAATTTTGTATGCTTCTCTAAACAACTTTGTGCTTTATAAGTTTTGTTCCTAAAATGTGTGTATATTTGGAAATGGATGACGAGTGATCACAAACTGGGGCTTCAACCTCATCATAGCGCAGGTTCTAAACTGATTTATTCACACAAAGAAATGAGGCCCAGGAAAGCACTGTAATTATGTTGAGGTCACGCGGGGCAACAGAGGTAGGATGATACCTAGGTCTTTCATGTTTAGATTTTCTTCTTTTACTCTACCATACTGTAATCATCCTAGAGAGGGAAAAAGTCTGGTAAATCAATTTAAATATTAAAAGTATTTTACAGAGCTTTGCTTAAAGAGAATCATCAAACATAAATTTTCAAGACACACAAATCAGTGAGCAATTTGTTGCCTTCCTACAACAGATTCCTTTTAATAATGTTATCTTAGAGCATTTAAAAATAATTTTACATACAGAAGAGAAATTCAAAATTGGACTGTCAAGGTAAATATTGCTCAAAATACAGCACATGTGCACTTCAAATCCTTTTCATTCCACATCCTCTCATTTTCTTCAATATTATTGCATCTACTTGAGTAACTAAATTTATGTCTAAAATTAAGACTTGTCATCCATTAATGTTTTCAGAGTACTGTGAATGAGGACTTAGATAATTCTTTTTAGATTCTCCACAAATTCTTAGTCATCCTCATGTTCCAATTTAGGTGTTATTCCTTTGTGACACTTTCCTATTGTCCTCAGGCAGAACTGATCACTTTTTACACCTCATAGGAATATACTAAAAAAATATAGCCAACATTTTTGAATACTCATTTTGTTCTAAGGCATATACTTAATATTTCGCACGATTTATTTCATTCTCTTATCACAATAAATCTATAAGGTAGTTATTGATATCTCCATTTTATAGAAGAGGTGGGTTGATGCTTACCAAATGTACATATTACACTGGAATATTTGTATTCATGTACACAAGTCTATCCTGGTCCAGCCTGATCCCAAGGTGATATGTGCTTTAACTAAGGGAATGAATAGAATGCATGGCTTTGTGCAGTCTTCCAAGAGTTATTTTTTCACACCGTTCAAATTTTGACAAATACTGGAGAGTAGAGAGTTCAAGGTTATAATCTTTGCAAGAGCCTGGTATTATTGATTAAGGAGAGATCCACATGATTTGAAAATCACTTGAGAAGTGGAAGAGGATGTTCATATTACGAAAATGAGATGAACTAATTAAGAACTATAGCAAAATGGGCAGCCACCCACGTCACACCCATTTAGAAGGAATAGAAGCTTCTCAAAATACAGTTCTGGGGACACTCTAAAACCTGTAAAGCAAACATTTGTGGCTAAAAATTTCTATGCTACAGAGCACGGACAAAATTTTACCTTGGGAAAATTCCAAAAAATAGTTAACTATCCTCATCAATCCAGAAAAAGAACTCATTATAATCTCACAGAATAACTAACTGTAACAATTGCAGAATTGTGTTATAGCTGTGTAGGCCAAGAGGTAAAGGGCAAAACCACAAGCAGGATAAAAGCACCCTAAAATACAAATGAAATGATGAGCAGTCTGGCCTTGGGTCTTTTGAGTCAAATATCATCCAGTTTCTCTAATACTATGAAAAAAAAAATCACAGATACCTACATACCACACTTTCTGTGTTTGAGTTAATTATTTTTAATTAAACACTCATTAGAAATGAAAAGAGTAATATGAAGAGCCTAAGCACTATCATAATTTGGGAGAGAAAAGCAAAACAATAAATGAATATATTAAAGCAAATTAGTAAACCTTTCTCAAAATGCATCACATTGTAGGGTAATTATGAATGCTCTCTTTCCAAATATGGATGCTTCTTGGTAATTGGTCTGTCGTGTACAAGTAGATGATACTGAATGGGACGATTCTCTCTGAATTCCAACTGTGAAAGCCAGGAACAGCACTCTGGCAGCAAGCAGTAACTCAATTCTTCAGCATCAGCACAATGACACTTAATACCTCTTCCTATAGAGGAGCCTCTCCCAGGTGATTTGGTAAAAGAACCTTGGCTGAAATAAAAATTGAAGTATTTGTATTTAGCAAACTCTATGAAGCTCAAGTGACTTCTTACATCAGTGATTCATAGTGGGGAAACTGGGATTCATTACATACAGGTGACTATTCTGTAAAGGGCAGTTTTAATTTTAAAATATACCATTGCAATACACAGAATGAATATTTAGAGTTATTTTCTATGATAGGACAAGCCTGCTAGAAGTAATAAAATCCATCTTTGTAGTTTCTTCCTTTATGGCCTCTGAAAAATTGTGGCTGCTACCTTGTGTTTACAATGTACCACCTAAGCAATTAGTTGCACTTTCCTATTTCAGTTGTGAGATGGAAAAGGAAGGAATCAGAATGGTTTTCTCCATGCAAAATGAGCCTAAAAAGACAAAGAGAAAAAGAACCACAGAAAGGGGCGAAAACAAAGGACAGAGAGCAAACAGAGCAGGGGACCTGGATGTGAGCATGATGTACCACCCAGAGCAGGGAAACCTGAGTGGGGCAGCTTAAATGAGGAAGAACATCTCTCCTGCTGCATCTCAATGCACTGTTTGTTCTACTCAAAATAAGAGTGAGAGAGGAGTCACCCCTGATGGCCTAGTGGTTAAAGTTCTGTGTGCTCTGCTTCAGTGGCCTGTGTTTGGTTCCCAGGAGCAAAATTACACCATTTGTCTGTCATTTGCCATGCTGTGGCGGCTCACTTAGAAGAACTAGGACCTACTACTGGAATATACAGCTATGTACTGGGGCCTTGGGGAGCAGAAAAAAAAAAGAGCGGAAGTTTTGGCAACAGATGTTAGCTCAAGGCAAATCTTTCCCAGCAGGAAAAAAAAAAATCTCAAGGAAAAAAAAATAAGTAAGAGTGAGAAGATAATGACTTTCTCAAGTGGTCCATTATTCCAGCAAGGAAGAAGCCATGTTTTACAATGTTAGCCTTACAGCAAAAATAACTTCAACTTTTACACCTTCATCCCAATCACTGTCACTGTGCATCAAATACAAAGACACAGAGACATATTTGCCTGTGTGTTAAGAATGAAGTTGGAAGAGACTGTTTTACCCACAAGGTACTTAATTACATATTTAGATGAAAAAAAAGTGAAATCCTTAATGATGTGCATTAGAATTACCCACATATGATTTACATTTTATGTTTTGAACTTTTCTAAGTAGATAAGACAAGTTTGCTGAATGCATTAATCTTCCAGCACCTGTTCAGTAGCTTAAAAAAAACAATCCTCCGATTGATTTAAACACATGAGAAACAGAGTAAAAACGCCATGGCCGCTGAGCTACATTTTGCCTGTCTTTTCACGCATCCATATGTTAGACTCTCACTTCAATTCTCTCGCTCCTTTCATGTTCTCTGCCTTCTCTGCTCGACAAGTACTTTCTTAGTAACTCTATCTTCCTGTTTCGTCAACCTCGGTGATGTTTCTCTCCTCTGGCCTGGAAAAGCCTTAAACAGTTATGATGATAACAGATGTCCTGGCAGGCAGCAGGGTCTCCTGTGCTCTGAACTGCTCTCAGAGGCAGCCCGAACTGACCAAGACCTGACATTGTGGAGTGTCCCCCCAGCTCATCCTTTAAAGCATGGAACACACATTAATGAGTCATCTGAGAAATGAAATAAAGAGTTTATGAATTAGATTAAAATACTAGAGAAAACATTTCAGTGCTTCATTTTATATTTCTAACACCCAATTTTTTTAATAAATTTTGCAGTTTACGCAAAAGGATCAGATCAATTTTAAAAAAATCAAGAAGGCCCAAACTTAAAAGTATATTGCTGCCATAACTGGATATTAGAACTGTTCGAGAGACTCTAAAACAATTAAAATTGGAGAGGGAGATAAGGAAATGAGCCGAGGTGGATGAGGAGACTGGGGTAGAAAACAATAAAGTTGGCTTTTGCAGGTTGAGCTAAAATTATTAATTTATTCATTCATCCTATATTTACTTAGTACCTAGTATCTGCCAGGTACTATTAATGTTGGAGATGATGGCAAAGAAAGAACACCTCTGATCCCATGGCTGTTGTAGTCTGGTGTGGCTAGAATGAAGTGCGTATACAAATAAGTCAGACGTTTTCAAAGAGTGACACAGTCCATAAGAAATAAAATGTGTTATTAAAAAGAGTAACTGGGATGGATTATATTTTTGAATAAGTGGCTAGGAAATGCCTGTCCTAAAAGCTGACATTTGAGCCTGAATGGCAAAAAGAAATCAGCCATAAGAAGACATGGTGGAAGAGCATTTTAAGTAGAGGAAACCACTGGCACCAAGGACGAGGACAAGTTGAGCGTCTTGGAAGTCCATGAGTTTAACAACCAAGGAGAGCAAGATGTAAGGTCAGAGAGGTGCAGGTTTCCATAGGACACACAGGTTGTCAGATCCCAGAGTTAACTGGCTAGACTTAGGAGAGAAGCCAGAATATGAAGAAAAATATGGGCACCATCTATTTACAAATGATATTTGAAGCCATGAGAAAGAGAACCTATGAAAATACAAGAAGGAGAAGAAAGAAAAATGAGGAAAATTAATGTTTAATGGGTGAGCAAAAGAAGAGAAACCATCAGTGGTGACAAACACAATAGTCAGAAAATTAAGAAGGTGAAGGGGAGATTGCAATGTCTTAGAAAAAAGGGAACAGGTGTTTCAAGAAAAAGGGAGTGATCAACAGAGTTATGCATCATGAATAACAGGATAAAAATGTTTCTAACACAAAATGGCAAAGATCATTGGTGAGTTTTCCTTATACAGCTGATTTGAAGTGATGGAAGAAAAATCTGATTGCAGTAGAATGAAGAGCAAAAATCTGAACGCAGTAGAGTAAAAAGTAAAAGTGAAGAAGTAGCCACAACCAATGAAGACTGCTCTTCCAAGGCGTTTGTTTTGGAGGACTATACTCAAAGATTGTGAGAAAGGAGTTAGTGAAACAAAATGTCAGATAAGAAAATTAACAATTACAGCCAGGCGCAATAGAAGACTGAAGGATCACAGCACCCCCACAAGTAGCTTTGAATATGAGGCATCTTTTTTGTTTTTTAACTGTAGCCAATTGAAACACTTAAAAAAATTTATGTGGAGACGTCACTAAAGACGACATACAGATGGCAAAAAAGCGTATGAAAAGATGCTCTACATCACATGTCATCAGGGAAAGGAAAATTAAAACATCAGTGAGATATCACTACACACATCAGAATGGCCAAAATCCAGAACACTGACAACAGCAAATGCTGGAAAGCACGTGGAGCAACAGGAACTCTCATTCATTGCTGGCGGGAATGCAAAATGGTAGTTTGGTGGTTTCTTACAAAATTAAACATACTCTTACTATGTGATCCAGGAATCTTAATCCTTTGTATTTACCCAAATAAGTGTGAAAACTTATGTCCACACAAAACCTGCACATACATGTTTACAGTAGCTTTATTCATCATTGCCAAAACTGGGAAGCAACCAAGATGTCCTTCAGTAGGTGAGTGGATAAATAAATTGTGTCATGTCCAGAGAATGGAATATTATTCAGCACTAAAAAGAAATGAGCTCTTCAGCTGTGAAAAGACGTGAAGAAATCTTAAATGCATATTACTCAGTGAAAGAGGCCAATCTGAAAGGCTGCATATTGTATGATTGCAACTATATGACATTCTGGAAACAGCAAAACTATGGAGACAGGAAAAAGATCAGTGGTCACCTGGGGCTGATGGAGGGAGGAAGGGATGAACAGGTGGACCACAAAGGACTTTTAGGGCAGTGAAAATCCTCTGTATGATACTATAATGGGAGGTACATGTGATTATACATTTGTCCAAACCACAGAAGGTATAACACCAAGAGTGAACCCAACTGTAAACCATGGACTTTGGGTGATTATGATGTGTCCATGTAGGTTCACAGACTAACAAATGTAGCACTCTGGGGGGGAGATGTTGATAACAGGGAAGAAAGGTATATGGGAAATCTCTATACTTTCTCTTAATTTTGTTGTGAATCTAAAACAGCTCTAAAAGAATAAAATCTTAAAAAAATCTTTATGTGAATAAATCATATATTTCATATGTCTCAAGATTATGAAACTAAGAAAGACACCGGGCCAGCCTGGTTCACACATTCCACTTTGGCAGCCCGGGGTTCACAGATTCAGATCCTGGGTGCGGACATGGCACCACTTGACAAGCCATGCTGTGGCAGGCGTCCCACATATAAAGTAGAGGAAGATGGGCACGGATGTTAGCTCAGGGCCAGTCTTCCTCAGCAAAAAGAGAAGGATTGGCAGCAGATGTTAGCTCAGGGCTAATCTACCCCCTTCCCCCCCCCCCCCCAAAAGACACCTACCTCTACAGTGAAAACCCAAAGAAATTATAAAACTCTTAATGGTGCAATCACATTTTCAAGGGTTGTTGTTATTGTTTTGATGATGGTGCTAAGGAGCAGGGGCAGACTCTCTGAAGTCATTAAAATCATATCATTTATATGATCATGGACTACACTTATCTATGAAATCTTTCTCTAGTAGGCAACCTACTGGCCAAATGCCTTGGTTTATCATTTCCAACATTTTAGTCCTTCATTTTCTTTTAAACTCATACTTTCAAAATCTCCCCGTCTCTGATACTAAGGGAAAAAAAGCCTCCTTTTAAATCCCCAGGAGATTCTCTAAAAGCATAGTTTGAAATTCTAAGACTGAAGAAACACCCAAAAGTGATGGGATTCATTGTTTACCTCACTCAAATCCTCAGTGTTAGATAATACACTACTGGAATAACGGTAATAAAGAATGGCTGATTCATAGATGCATAATCTAGAAGGTGAGGGAGTTGTATCTATCCAAATTTGGCTATTGTCTGCAGTTAATGTAAGACTAGAAAGATTGACTGCTTGCTTTTTGGCCTCAAAAGTTCAAATCTTGGTAAACTTACCCTGGGTCCTCTTAAGACTAATTGTTCAATGACCTCATACTTGTCATTTTTCTGATTTTTCTTCCCCAAAAATCTAACCTTCTCATTTTTAGGAGCCATGATACATTGGAGTTTAGTTTACAGCTCTTACTTTTTCTGCATATAATGTGATAACTGCTAGGGTCTCTCATCTATTTAGAGCATAATTCAAAAAACTTTACTGATATCAGATAGGCATAGAGGTACAGGACAAAATATTTTGCGAAAAGTTCTTAAAAATTCAGTACATTATTTTTTTTCAGTTTATATAAATGCAAATAATGGAAGCTGTGAGCCCAATATAAAAGTACCAACATAAAGTATTTAATAGTTTGAATACTAGCTTATCAGAAACTATTTCAAAATGAGTCATAAGAAAACAGCTTTACGTATTAAATAACCATTTACGTAGCACCTAGTATGTGCTAGGTATTGTTCTTAGCACTTTTCAAATATTAACTTATTTAATCATTGTAACAACAGAATGTGGTAGGTACTGTTATTACCTACCAGTGCAATGGAAGCTAAGGGAGGTTAAATAATTTTCCCAAAGTTAAACAGCTAGTAAGCACCAAAACCAAGATATACACTCAGATAATTAGGCTCTAAAAGATGGTGAACTTACTAGCACGCCATGCTGAGTCTTTGCTAAACCATGGCATAGCAGTCCTCAAGGAAGCAGAGAGAAGCCTTGAGTGAGGAGCTGCCTGAGGCTGCACTGGGAGACCTGACTGAAGATTTCACCTTTTTGGGGGGTTCTGTCTTTTAATCCCTGCTGGCCACACAGCATGCTGGTCCCTGTCTACAGCTCTGCCCACTTAGTGTAGCTGCTTCCACTTAGTGTAGCCACAGCAGGCTGCCATTTTAAAAACATAATTTACCATACCAAGAGTAAGAATAAGAAAATTTTTTAAAAAAGAAAGAAAATCCAAGAAACATAAAACATTTAGCTGATAAATGCGCATATTTGATTCAACCATGACTGACTAGTTTACCAGGTTCATAGACCTTGTTCATCCCATATTTATTTCCTTAACTAGTCTCTCACTCCAAAGATCTGTATGCTTTTCCAACTATCTATTCTGCGACTTCACTGAAGGTTTATACTGATGGGAACCAGTTTATCCCTTCAGCTTGTTAATCATCTATTTACGCTCTCCTAACAAAATGAAAACAGGAGATTCTCTTCTGTCACTCAGCTCGGGAGCTCCACTCAGTTTCTGAGCCACGCTGTGAGGGGTACTGGCTTGGCAGGACTGCAGCCATCTGAACCACCACCAGCTGCTCAAGCCGCAGCATGCTGTCCACAGTGTCACAGAATCATGTACAGCAAGCGTGCAGGGATTACACACATATAGTAAGAGCAAGCTTTTCCGACTCAAAACGATTTCCACAATACCTAAGAAATTATATTTAGAATTTTCTTTTTCCTATTTATAAATTTAAAATATGTTCCTAGAGAAAAAAATATCGAGGCAGTAATTTCCCAGGCTACAATTTTCTGAAGAAAGTAGTCACTCAGCATTTACAATCAGAAAGTAAAAGTTACATCTACTAATGAACGTGTTCCATTTCTACTAAACGTGTTCTATAAAAATATTTTATATCAAAGTCTGTAATAATATGAACTGCATCAGTTAAAAGAAATGGGACATCTCCATTGTCTTTAAGGAATATGTGGCATTTCACAATTCTCAACCTATTTTTGCCTCTATGGAATTACATAAGATAAGTTATATTTTGGCACCAATTCATCAAAAAATAAGGGGAAATTTTCACTATATCATTTATGAATTTAACAAGACTTTATAACTATTGAGGTGACACTTTACTTTTTGCATTAGTTAACAATATATTAATATATTCACTTTTATTTTAAAAACTGTACAGATATTTCACAATCGTTTAATAATAGAATACAAATAATTTAAAACTCTCAGTGCATGCATTAAAATGAACTTCACTTAGATTTAATATTCTATTTGTTCCAACCCAAAAATTGGAGAGAAGGTGAGAAGTGAAATATGGACAAACTCAAAAATACTTTCCTTTAAAGACAAACTCAACCTTTTCTGCATAACAACAGCACAATGACTTTTAAAGCTCCCTCTGGAAGCCCCCCACACAGTAAACTTGATGGTCCTAAACTGATGTGCCTTAAAATGGTCAAGGGATGAAGCAAAGAACAGAAGTTTTGCCTATAAATTCTCAGGTAGCCTTAAACTGCTGTAGCTTCCTAAGGACAGATCATGGCTAGGGAAAATGCACAGGGCCTCAAACCAGTGCTAGCACTTGCATGTCAAGGATCAATGTGAATTCTGAGGAATAAACACATTCTTCGCAAGCAGACGAAAAGCAACTATGCTGAGAACAAAGAGAAACTTTTTCCTTGACTGTTATCAAAGACAAATAGCACTAACAGTACAGGATTTTACATATCTATATTAAAAAAATTTAGGATGAAGAGACCAAAAGCGCTGGAAACAGGATTCCCAAATGCAAAATGTATCCACTTACTGGTACACGCCATGGAAGCTGGGTCTTTTTCAGCTCGGAAGTAACCCTTCTCACACTGACAGACAGAAGTTGCTTCCATGTACGTTAAACTGTGCGGAGGGCACTTAGAACACTTTGTGTTCCCGGCAAATGCTTTATAGAATCCTGGTCTGCAAGCTGTAAAAACAGGAGAAACAATTTTTTGTTATTACTGCTAGAGTTCTTTTATTTGTACATGTACGACATATTTTAATTTATACTCACTTTGGATCTCAGAGTTCAGTGTCACACATACACAGAAAAGTCAATAGTATATGTTAATATTAATTAATGAAATTAGTCATTCACAATTAGTAATACACTGTGACTTCACATGTTAGCTGAGGTTGTTAATTTTAAAAAGCACACCTGAAACACACACACACAAAATTACAGTGCTTAGCAAAGTGTGGGGGTGCCCATACCTGGCAGTAAGAAGATGACTTTGTGTATTTCTGGGAGATGATATTAAATTACATCGAATCACACTGTTTAAAATGCATTTATGTTCCATTTCTCCCTCAGTTCTTCCGCATACCAAGGAGAAAGCCCCAGTGTGGTGCTGGTATATCTTTAACACCCTTCTTACTGGTGGAATTTTCTTTTAACAAAATGAGAGCTGACCTTAGGCTCAGAGACTTTCGCAAGGTCTAGCTATAGTTTGATAACATTGTTTTATTTTTATTTTTATGGCTTTTTTTCTGTTTATTATATTGAAATAAATTAATTTAAAAATTTTGAATTAAGTAAAAAAGTGGGTAGATAAAATATTAAGTAAATAAGGTTTGCATATATGCTATAAACATATGGCAAAAATCATGAAAATTGTATGCAAATGATTAAATTTTCACAAAAAATCATGAAAATGAAGTGTAAATGACCAACGTTACGTGATGGAATGTCTTATTGAAACTCGTTTTCTCTTTGATAAATCCATGTTTTCATTTTCACAGGAATGGAAGATTTAGAAGAAAGGCTCCTGTGTACATATGCATCCACGGTCCTGAACGGTGGGGCTTAGCTGCTCTCGTCTCAAAGAAAAACCACTGCTGGTCACTTTCTAAATTAATGCTGTTCTACAGCACAAAGGAAGAGCAATTTTCCAGTGACATATTATTTTAAAAAATGTTTTAACAAACTGTTATAACCCAACGTGTTTTTACAAAATGCTTCATTTAAAAACATACAAGAATCCTAATTCAACAATAACGAACCTATTGATAAGACTTCTTCTATATATCCAGGAAGAAAAGAGAAAAAAATGCCATTTAATTTTTTTGAGGTAAATTTAATTCCTACTTAAATGAGTCTCAATAAAATTCCATTTAGACATGAGAGGATGAACGTTGTGTAGATCTGAATGACGGCAGCTCCATTACCAGTGTGTGCCGTGCACCACTGACTCTCACCCTCCAGCAGGCACAAAGCATGAGAGGAGGGACACACACGCACACGTCTGTATGCAATAACTGTATTATGTTTGATAGTTTATGTTTGCTTTTATAACAATACTTTTTATAAATAATCAAACAATTCAAGAGAAGTAAAATGATCAATTCTGTACAAATTACTATTAAAAAGTTGAACTGATGAGCGGTAACACATAAATATCAACAACACTCCCTTCTCTAATTTGCTGATAAATTAATTAATACTATATGGCTAATCAACAAAAACACTCTGTCATCAAAATATTTCTCTAAGCCTGTCAAAAATTCAGAGTATGTAAATAATATATAATTAAACCCACTAATATTTTCAGAAAATATTCTTTAAAAAATATTTAATTTCTAAATTTAATCTTATGACATAGAGTTACAAGATACTATAAGATATGCAATAAAGCCATCTTATATATATTTTGTCAATAAAATCATTATTTCCTACTTAATTATGCATTTTAAAAAACTGAAAATATTCCCTAGAATACATTTGTAATACTTTGCCAAATAATTTTAAATGTTGAACCCAACTAGAAATTTAAATATCTTTATGTGATTTATTATAATATTTATAAATCTAATAAACCAATCAATCTACAGAGAATGTACAAATTTAAGTGGAGAGCTTGCATTCTGTGTATTCCAATGTTAATTTAAATACTATTATAAAGGGCTTTTAAGTCACCTTTTGAAATAAGACTATTTTGAAATTAACTAGGAATGTGTATACTATAGGACTACACTGAAGTTTACTACACGCACCTATAGATACAAAATATAAAACCTATAGACATATACCTATAGATATAAGACACAAAACCTACAAGACACATAGACAAGACCCATAAATATTTTGCTTTCTTTCTGTTATCAGCCATTCAAATCTCAGCCATAAACATTGTTTAGCATACAAAGTACCCTGCTTATAATTTAATTTTGTGCAGCAAAACATTGTTACCTTTTATTTATTTTCTTTGGTAACTAGAAAACAATAATTTAAATAATTTCATATCTGAAGTGTTTTCAGCTAATTTGTCACCTTCCTTTAGAATCTTCTTAGAATGCCTATAAATCTCTTAAAATACTTAGAATAGCTTAGTGATATTCAAAGTGCTGCTAACTAGTCTCTCAACACCCATTCTTGCCCACTTTAATCTCTTCTGTAGACAGCATGTTCTTTTAAACCTGCTCTGCCCAACAGTGATATAAAGTGAGCCATACATACATAATTTTACATTTTGTAGGAGCCACATTAAAAAACTAAAAAGAAACAGATGAAATTAATTTTAATAACATATTTTATTTAACCCAATATGTTCAAAATATTATTTTTGGGCCAGCCCAGTGGCGTAGAGGTTAAGTTCACACGTCCCACTTTGGCTGCCCAGGGTTTGCCAGTTTGGATCCCGGGTGTGGACATGGCACCACTTGTCAAGCCATGCTGTGGCAGGCATCCCACATACAAAGTAGACTAAGATGGGCACGGATGTTAGCTCAGGGACAGTCTTCCTCAGCAAAAAGAGGATTGGTGGCAGATGTTAGCTCAGGGCTAATCTTACACACACACACACACACACACACACAAAAACATAAAACAAGAAAAACTACAAAAAATATTATTTCAACACACAATCTAGCTATTGAAACATTTTTCATTTTTTGAGGTTTTTTTTTTTTTGTACTAAGTATTTGAGATTTGATATGCATTTTACACGTACAGCACATCTCAATTCAAACTAGCCACATTTCAAGTGCCGTCTCACCTCATGGGGCTAGTGGATAGTGCAGGTTTGAACACAGAAATCTGTTCATCATATCCCTTGTTTAAAAAACTGTAATGAGGGGCTGGTCCCATGGCCTAGTGGTTAAGTGTGGCATGCTCCACTTTGGTGGCCCAAGTCCATGGGTTTGGATCCCAGGCACGGACCTACACCACTTGAGAGCCATGACGTGGCAATGACCTACATACAAAATAGAGGAAGACTCGCACAGAGGTTAGCTCAGGGTGAATCTTCCAAAAACAACAACAAAAACACTGTGATGACTTCCACCATCTTTATGTTAAAGTTTACAATATTTACCTTGGATTACAAGTTCACCACGGTTTGGTCCTCCCTACCACTGCAACCATATCAGATGAACTGACTCCCCTCTCACACACCCTTCTTAACTTATTCTTAACCCCACAGGCAAAGGTCTCTCTGGAACACATGAGACCATGGCACCCGGGCTGGAGCTCCCAGTGGCCTTTCATTTCTGCTAGCAAAGCCTTTGCCCTATTGAGGGCTCACCAGGCATTGCATGATTTCACTCCCTATCTGCTCCCTGGGACCCAGATTTTCAAGTTCTCCGTTCACGTGAGGCACTCTCTCCAGCCACACCGGCTCCCTCGGAATTCTGGGAGCTCCTGCCTTGACCTTTACCTCCCTCTCTTACCCAGCCATCTGCAGGGTCTGCTCCCTCCCTTGCATCAGGTCTTTGTTTAAATGTTACCCTGTAAATGGTAACATTAACATGTAAATGAAGACTTCCCAGATTCCCTCTGTAAAATTGCAGTTCCAGCTACCTAGCACTGCAGAATTCTATATCACCCTCCACTCTTTTCTCTGTATTACCCTCCACTCTTTTTTTCTGTCTCCAAAGAACAGAACATCTGACACATGGTACGTTTAATTTTTTAAGCCATTCCCCTCTAAAATGTGTGCCACATTAGGGCAGAGACTTTCGTCTGATTGTTTACTGAAGTGTCTCTCCGGGGTCTAGAACAGGGCCAGGTATTATCTGGCTTTCCATAAGCATCTGGTGAATGAATGAATGAACTGCTGAGGGAGCCCTTTAATTTCTAGGAGCTTACCATGCTCTTTCTTCTGCCTTGAGCCTTGTCCTCTGTTGGAAAATCTCTTCTCTCCGTCTCCACCCCATGACCCACTCACCTTGCTAACTCCTAGTCATCTTTCAAGTCTCACTTCTTTAAGAAAGCCATTCCTGACTTCCTAGACTAGCTTAGTTTTTCCAGGCACCTGTGTCTTTTCCACACTAGTGTAGCTGTTGTTCGCAAACCAGCCCTGTACACAGAGGGCAAGGAGAGATCAAAGAAAGAGGTAGACCACTCCAGACTGGTAGGCAACAAGTTTAATAAGTAATGGGGCATGCGTACGAGGCTTGTCTTGGGAGGCCACAAGATGAGTAGATCTCTGCGCCTGCCCACCAGGATCTTAAACGTTTATACAGAGGCCTTCCGTGGGCTCAGTCACGCACGCCATCCGGATGGGCTCAACACCACTTTACTGTTCTCAAGGCTGTGCCCTTGAAAATGGCTCCCTCTCTGGGAACAGCAGGCACAACACACATTCCAAGGACGGGGGTGGGTGAGGAGCCTCTGATTGCCGGGGTCCTCCTGGGTCAACTAGTGGTCACATCCTCTTGATGACCTCCTGCAACATCACCTTGGCAGTTACACATTTAATGGCTCTAAGCTCCACAACGGCAGGTTGATACAGCTTGTCATATGGTAGCTGCTCAATACACACCTGTTTCATTGAACTGGACAGAGTGTAAGTGCCCTGCTATTTAATTCCTGCAGAAGATCATATTTATACTCAATGCATGTTATGATCACAGCATAATTCGTCTTACTATAAATTTATGGGTATTTTTTTGGCTTGCTGAATTACTATAAGTAAGGGATGAAACAGTAAATATTTTGAAAGTAATTCAATTGCAGCTCAAAAATGATTATCCTCATATTGCAAGGTGAGCTGGCTGTTAAAAAAATTTCCTGAGTGAAATTACTATCCATGTGAATTTGAACTTTTTGCCCACTGCAAAAAATACAAAAACAAATTGGATATTGGTACAGCAACTCAACCCTATCCTTGATTTCAAATGTTTGTGTAAATCAAAATTGCCTTTGAAAACCTTAAAATGTTGAACTTTTTATAAAATATATTTGGATTGTTAAAATATTACCGTATTTTAACGTTAAGGTTTAGTATAATATTTCATTTGAAAACACAGGATGATGCTGTTAAAAGTGACAGAAACCCTCTGCTCTAGGCAGTTGCAGTCTCCTTATGTAGTGCATACTAACGGTATACAGCATACACCTCTCTTTTAGCTTGAGTCCTATTACATTGTAACTACTTCATCACATCTATCACCTCACCTTCTTGTAACTGCCACAAGCCAGACCTGGGCATTACCATTCTCATATTCACAATGCTGAGCATACTTTGAGTACGTATTTAGTTTTTACAAATGCTTGAAAAATTTAATGAGTGAATGAATAAATAATTCAATAATGCCTAGTATGAGAGAACTAGGACTCTGTAAATGGAAAAAGCATTCTATGTATCTATTCAGTTAGTGATTTTACATTTTGTTTGTATTTCTGTTAACAATGGGATATCAGTACCTATGTCTTGAGACCTTTTTTTTGGTGAGGAAGATTGGCCCTGAGCTCACGTCTCTTGCCAATCTTCCTCTTTTTTTCCTTTCTCCCCAAAGCCCCTGTACATATTTGTATATCCTAGTTGTAAGTCATTCTAGTTCTTCTATTTGGGATGTCGCCACAGCATGGTTTTATGAGCAGTGTGTAGGTCCTTACCTGGGATATGATCTGGTGAACCCTGAGTTGTAGAAGTGAAACACACGAACTTAACCACTTGGCCATGGGAGACCACTTGAGAACTTTTAAACTGTTTGCTTATACATCCCTTCTTCTTTCTCTACCACTTCCTTATTTGTCTAATTATAGGAAATGTAAACTTCATTTCCAGAAACCACTCAAGATAAGAATGTTTTCCAACATATGTCAATACTGCACAAACACTGTCAGGGAGTAAAAGATTATCTGATGCAGTCCTTTCTGATTTCTTCTTTTAGAGAATGCTGTTCAGATATAGATGTTCAGTTCACACTTTCACTTTCTACGATCCTTTTTTTAAGAACCTCTTTATTTGAATACTCAAAGACATTTATGCTTATATAAACGAGATCATAACATGTACACTCTGTTTGTATGGGTATTTACTTTACAATGTCATTTAAAAATCTGTCTTATTCCACCCTTTTTTCTCCTTTCCTCTTCAAATATCACTTTCCTCAAGTGCCAACACATTGCTGGATATGTACGATCACTAGGATTGATTATTGTTAATTTTACAACATTGGGACAATATCGATATAATTTGGATTGTTTTTCTCAATTATCAACTATATTATGAAAATATCTCCAGGTCAAAAGTTATGGGTTAATTCTTTGTAATGTGTCTGCAGTATTTCTATCAACCGTCTCCAGTGGAGAGAAACACTATCTAAACTGCGCTGCAATCAACATCCTCGTGACTATGCTTTATTTCAGTTGCTAAGAGTGAGAGCTCTGGGTCAGGGTATGTTTATTTTTTGCCTTAACACACATTTCCATTTTTCCTTCTTAAACATTTCTAACAACTCACAATAATGTAAGAGAGCACCCTAAACTTGCACCCCTCTAATCCCTGTAATTAATGTTATTCATTCTTCCACTTTTTGTTGTTGTTGTTGTTGCTGAGGAAGATTCACCCTAAACTAACATCTGCTGCCAATCTTCCTCTTTCTGTATGTGGGCCACTGCCGCAGCATGGCTGACGAGCAGTGTAGGTCTGCACCTAGGATCCAAACCCATGAACCCAGGCAGCTGAAGTGGAGCTGGCAGAACTTAACCCCTAGGCCACCAGCGCTGGCCCTATTCTTTCATTCTTTGATAACAGGTGGAGTTAGATATCATTGTTACGTTAATTGAAGTTTCTTGACTGCCAGTCATGTTGTGCTCATTAGTTCACATTTTCAGTGGCTGTTTAGTTATGCTTGTCTATGCCTTTTACATCCTTTGATCCTTTTCTACTGGCTGCAAGTCTTTTCTATGAATACATAAGAGCTTTTTCTTAGAGATCTCGTCAAGATGGCAGTGTAGGTAGACTCTGAACTCACCTCCTCTCAGGAACACAACCAGGTTACAATTATTTTTGGAAAAATTACCATGGAGAGGTAACCGAAAACTGGATAAAAAGAACCCCCACGACAAGGGACAGTCCTAACTTAGGTGGAAGAGGCAGAAATTCCTTCTGGAGTGAAAAAAGCCACCTTTGTGAGCCGTGGAGTTTCACAGCCAGCTGGGTGGGAGCCACCCTAAGGTACGCAGCCCTCCCTGGATAAGTGGGGACCTTAGCAGGGGCACATTGCGGCTATAAGCATCTTTCAGACTTAGCACAACTGAGACAACTGTCCTACTATTTGGTTTCGCTGGCTATTAACTGCAGCAGGGATACCCCCAAAAAAGCTATCAGATGAAAGCTGAAAAAATCTGGCTCTTAAGGGCCCATGCACAAATTCACCTGTCTCAAAGAGCAACCGAAAATCACCAAAAAGACAGATGCACAGTCCTTTGGTGAAAAGAGACTCACCTGATAGGTTCTGGGTGCATCTCAGTGAGAGGTGAGATGTCTCCAGGGACTAAGACATTGGTGGAAGCCATTGCTGTGACCTAGTACAGGTGTGCTGACACAGACGCTGGCAGATGCCATTGAAGTTCTTCCCCTGGCTTGTTAGCCCAGGGGTCCACCACACTCACTAAGCACAGATTTAATCCAGTTCACCCAGGGCAGGAAGCCTGTCCTAGCGACTGGCCCTACCCAACAGCAAGCCCTCAGGCTACTTATTGGCCTGCATAGACTGGGTGCCTAGATCCTCTACAGGCAGGTGAGTGTGCCCAGCTCTGTGGGGGAGGGCCTATGTGAGGACCAGGTGAACTGTGGGGAGTGTTGGTGGAGGGGGGGCCTCTGCAGTGGGGTGACTGAGTACACTCCAGGGCTTTGGGAAGTGTGCATGGACCAGGGCTGTGTTGATGGTGTGTGTGGACCTGTGGGGGGTGGGGCTCATCAGTGGCAGAAGACCTATGCTTCACAAATGGCCATAAAAAGGATCAGCCCCACCTTCCAAAGCCTGAAACAACAGAGTGCTCCCGTGCCTAGGGCCAGCCCCACTCAGCAGCACTCCTAAGAGAGCTGACAATAGCCTTGCAGGCCTGAGGCCTACAGCAACCCTAAGCCCCTGAGTCTAGCAACCAGCTACACTGGGTACCTACCCAATTCACAGGAAAACTGCAAAAGGAGTGTGCTATTAGACCTTCTAGCCAATGGTGCTGAGGCTCCCCAAACCCAATTTACAAACAGTCAGCCAGGGAGTGAAAGAATAGACTCCCTGTGTACCTGCAGTAAGATCAACCCTGCCACAGCAGAAGGACACAAGTAGTCCACAAAGGGGTCACTCCTGGATCATTTGGACTGGTAACCAGAGGGAAGCACACTGGTGAGCCTCAAAATGCATCTCTTACAGGAATTTAAAATTATGGACTAAGAGCAGTTTAGTGGATACCAGGGGAAAGGTGGGGTGGGGGGTGGGCACAAAGGGTGAAGTGGTGTACCTACAACATGACTGACAAACATTAATGTACAATTGAAATTTCACAAGATTGTAACCTATCAATAACTCAATAAAAAAAAAATGCATCTCTTACATAAGGCCACGTCTCCCAGCTCAGGAGACATAGCTGACTCACCTAATATTTAGATATAAGCACAGAGAAAGAGGCATAAGGAGGAGGCAAAGGAATACATTCCAAGCAAGAGAAAAGGACAAAACCCAAGAAGAAGAACGAAATGAAACAGAAATAAGCAATTTACCTGACAAAGAGTTCAAACGAAAACTCATTAGGATGCTCACAGATATTGGGAGAAGACTGGATGAACACAATTAGAACGTCAACAAAGAATTGGAAAATATGAAAAAGAACCAATCAGAAATGCATAATACAATATTGGAAATGAAAAATTCATTAGAGGGACTCGATAGCAGAGTAGATGATACAGAAGAACGGATCAGTGAGCTGGAAGAAAGACTAGAAAAAATCATCCAAGTTGAACAGATAAAAGAAAAAAGAATTAGACAGAATGAGAACAGTCTAAGGTAACTCTGGGACAATACCAAGCACACTAACATTCGTATGATAGATGTCCCAAAAGGAGAAGAGAAAGACAAAGGGGCAGAGAATCTATCTGAAGACATAATAGCTGAGAAGTTTGCTATCATAAGGAAGGAAACAGACATCCAACTACAGGAAACACAGAGAGCACCAAACAAGAAGAACACCAAGAGGCCCACACCAAGACACATTATAATTAAAATGTCCAAAATTAAAGATAAAGAGAGAATCCTAAAAGTGGCAAGAGAAAGGCAACAAGTGACATACAAAGGAAAGTCCATAAGGCTATTGGCAGACTTCTCAGCCAAAACCCTACAGGCTAGAAGAGCACTGTGACATGACATAATTAAAGTGCTGAAAGGAAAAAACTTACAGCCAAGAATACTCTATCCAGCAAGGTTAACACTCAGAATGGAAGGAGAGATAAAGAGCTTCCCAGACAAGCAAAAATTAAAGGAGTTTATCACCAAGAAACCAGTTCTACAAGAAATGCTGAAGGGACTTATTTAAGCGGGAAAGAGAAGACCACAAATAGGGATAAGAAAATTATCATACACACACACACAAAAACCAGGCAATAAAATCACCGGTAAAGGGAAAAAACCAGTAAAGATAGCAGATCAACCACCTATGAAGATGATATATAGGTTAAAAGACAAAAGTACTACAATTACCTATTACAATGATAAGAGGGTAATGGATAGACACAAACAAAACGAGACTAGATACAATTTCAAAAACAAAATGTGGAAGGAGGGGAGTAAAACAGTAGAGATTTTAGAAAGAGGTCCAGCTAAAGAGAATATCAACTCAATATAGATCACTATATATGTAGAATATTATATAGAAACCTCATGGTAATCACAAACCAGAAACCTATAATAAGTAAACAAATAAGTAAGAGGAAATAAATCAAGCATATTGCTAAAGAAAGCAATCAAACCACAGGGGAAGAGAGCAAGAGAACAAGAAAGGAACAGAGAACTACTAAAACACCCAGAAAAAAAAAAAGTAACAAAATGGCAATAAAAACGTTGTTATCAATAGCTACTTTGAATGTCAATGAACTAAATGCTACAATCAAAAGACATAGGGTCGCCAACTGGATAAAAAAAAACCAAGACCCATAAATATGCTGCATACTAGAGACAAACTTCAGAACTAAAGATACTCACAACTAAAAGTGAAAGGATGGGAAAAGATACTCCATGCAAATGGCAAAGAAAAGAAAGTGAGGGTAGCAATACTTATGTTAGACAAAACAGACTTTAAAACACAAACTTTAACAAGAGATAAAGAATGGCACTACATAATGATAAAGGGAACAATCCAATAAGAGGATGTAACACTTGTAAATATCTATGCCCCCAACATAGGAGCACTTAAATATATAAAGCAACTACTGACAGACATAAAAGGAGAAATAGACAGTAACACAATAATAGTAGGGACTTTAACACTCCACTTACACCAAAGGATGGATCATCCAAACAGAAAATCAATAAGGAAACATTGGCCTTAAAAGACACATTAGATCAGATGGACTTAGTAGATATATATAGAACATTCCAACCAAAAACTGCAGAATATACATTCTTTTCAAATGCACATGGAACATTCTCCAGGATTGATCACATATTAGGACACAAAATAAGTCTCAATAAATTTAAGAAGATCGAAATAATGCCAAGCATCTTTTCTGACCAAAAAGGTATGAAACTAGAAACCAACTAGAGGAAGAAAATCAGAAAAGCCACAAAAACGTGGAGATTAAACAAAATGCTACTGAACAATGATTGGGTCAATGAAGAAATCAAAGGAAAAATCAAAAAATACCTAGAGAGAAACAAAAATGAAAATATGACATGCCAAAATCTATGGGATACAGCAAAAGTGGTTCTAAGAGGGACGTTTATAGCAATTCAGGCCTATCTCAGCAAACAAGAAAAATCCCAAATTAACAGTCTAACAGCACACCTAACGGAACTGGAAAAAGAAGAACAAACAAAGCCCCAAATCAGCAGATGGAAGGAAATAATAAAAATCAGAGGGGCCGGTCCCATGGCCTAGTTGTTAAGTTTGTGCACTCCGCTATGATGGCCCA
The DNA here is from genome assembly GCF_021613505.1 of Equus quagga. Lineage (NCBI taxonomy): Eukaryota > Metazoa > Chordata > Mammalia > Perissodactyla > Equidae > Equus > Equus quagga. The sequence continues at coordinate 2,456,637 of NC_060270.1, read as the reverse complement.
GGGTGTCTCTGGTCCGGATCCTGGGCACGCACATGGCACCACTCATCAGGCCACATTGATGCGGCGTCCCACGTACTACAACTAGAGGGACCCACAACTAGAATATACAACTGTGTGCTGGGGGGATTTAGGGAGAAAAAACAGAAAGAAAAAAAGGATTGGCAACAGTTGTTAGTTCAGGTGCCAATCTTTAAAAATAAAAAATCAGAGCAGAAATAAATGAAATAGAGACTTAAAAAAAATAGTAAAAATTAATGAAACCAAGAGCTGGTTCTTTGAAAAGATAAACAAAATTGACAAATCCTTAGCTAGACTCACCAAGAAAAAGAGAGGCTCAAATAAATAAAATCAGAAATAAAAGAGGAGAAATTACAACAGACACCTCAGAAATACAAAAGATTATAAGGAAGCACTATGAAAAGCTATACGCCAACAAATTGGATAATCTAGAAGAAATGGATAAATTTTTCAAATCATACAACCTTCCAAAACTAGATCAAGAAGAAGTAGAGAATTTGAATAGACCAACCACCAGTAAGGAGATTGAAACAGTAACCCAAAGCCTCCCAACAAATAAAACTCCAGAACCAGATAGCTTCCCTGGTGAATTCTACCAAACATTCAAAGAAGACTTAATACCTATCCTTCTTAAAGTCTTCCAAAAAATTGAAGAGGAGGGGAGGCTTCCTAACTCATTATATGGAGCAAAACATTATCCTGATACCAAAACCAGACAAGGACAACACAAAAAAAGAAAGTTACAGGCCAATATCACTGATGAACATCGATGCAAAAGTCCTCAACAAAATACCAGCAAATCGAATACAATAATACATTAAAAAGATCATACATCATGATCAAGTGGATTTTATTCCACGTATGCAGGGATGGTTCAACACCTGCAAATCTATCAATGTGATACACCACATTAACAAAATGAGGAATACAAATCACATGGTCATCTCAATAGATGCAGAGAAAGCATTTGACAAGATACAGCATCCATTTATGATAAAAACTCTAAATGAAATGGGTATAGAAGGAAAAATACCTCAACAAAATAAAGGCCATATATGACAAACCCACAGCTAATATCATTCTCAATGGAGAAAAACTGAAAGCTATCCCTCTAAGAACAGGAACCAGGCAAGGATGCCCACTTTCACCACTCTTATTTAAGATAGTATTGGAAGTCCTAGCCAGAGCAATCAGGCATGAAAAAGCAATAAAAGGGATCCAAATTGGAAAAGAAGACGTGAAACTGTCACTATTTGCAGATGACATGGTTTTATATATAGAAAACCCTAATGAATCTAATGAAAAACTTTTAGAAATAATAAATGAATAGAGTCAAGTTGCAGGAAACAAAATCAACACACAAAAATCAGTTGTGTTTCTATACACTAACAACAAAGTAGCAGAAAGAGAAATTAAGACTACAATTCCATTTACAATTGCTACAAAAAGAATAAAATACCTAGGAATAAACTTAACCAAAGAGGTGAACAATCAGTACACTGAAAACTATAAAACATTCTTGAAAGAAATTGAAGAAGACACAAAGAAATGGAAAGATAGTCTGTGCTCTTGGATTGGAAGAATTAACATAATTAAAATGTCTGTACTTCCTAAAGCAATCTATAGATTCAATGCAATCCCTATCAAAGTTCCAACAACATCTTTCATAGAAATAGAACAAAGAATCCTAAAATTTATACGGAACAACAAAAGACCCCGAATAGCAAAAGGAATCCTGAGAAAAAAGAACAAAGCTGAAGTTATCAAACTCCCTGATTTCAAAATATACTACCAAGCTATAGTAACCAAAACAGCATAGTACCGGCACAAAAACAGACACACAGATCAATGGAACAGAATCAAGAGCCCAGAAATAAACCCGCATATCTATGGACAGCTGATTTTCAACAAGAGAACCAGGAGCATTCAATGGAGAAAGGAGAGTCTCTTCAATAAACGGTGCTGGGAGAACTGGACGGCCACATGCGAAACAATGAAAGTAGACCGTCATCTCACACCATGCACAATAATGAACTCGAAATGGATTAAAGACTTGAATGTAGGACCTGAAACCATGAAACTTCTAGAAGAAAACATAGGCATCATGCTCTTTGACATGAGTCTTAGCAGCATATTTTCAAGTACCATGTCTGACCAGGCAAGGGAAACAAAAGAAAAAAATAAACAAATAGGATTTTATCAGACTAAAGAGCTCCTGCAAGGCAAAGGAAACCAGGAACAAAATGAAAAGACAACACACCAACTGGGAGAAAACATTTGCAAATCATATATCCCACAAGGGGTTTATCTCCAAAATATATAAAGAACTCATATACCTCAACAACAACAAGAAAAACATCCTGAACAAAAAATGGGTAGAGGATATGAACAGACATTTTTCCAAAGAAGATACACAGATGGCCAATAGGCACATGAAAAGATGTTCAACATCACTAATTATTCTGGAAATGCAAATCAAAACTACAATGAGATATCACCTTACAGCCGTTAGAATGGCTATAATTACCAAGACAAAAAACAACAAACGTTGGAGAGGATGTGGAGAGAAGGGGACCTTCCTACACTGCTGGTGGGAATGCAAACTAGTGTAGCCACTATGGAAAACAGTATGGAGATTTCTCAAAAAAGTAAAAATAGAAATACTATACAACCCAACTATCCCACTACTGGGTATTTAACCAAAGAACTTGAAATCAACAATTCAAAGAGGCTTACGCACCTGTATTTTCACTTCAGCATTATTTACAACAGCCAAGATATAGAAACAATCCAAGTGTTTGCCAACTGATGAATGGATAAAGCATATCAACAATGATTCTATTTTTTAGTTTCCATCCATCATACTACAGACTTATTATGTAAAGCCATATTTCTTGGACTACTGTACTCATCTCAGATCTGCCTGCTCCTGCTTTCTCCTTGCTGAGATCTACTTTACAGGTACTGCCAGTTACATTTCTAAATGGGAGAGATGACCAAGCATCTCTCTATTGTCTGTAGTAGGAGTTGGCAAATTATTGCCCTTTGGCCAAATCTGGCTCAATACCTGGTTTTGTATTGCTTGTGAGCTAGAATAGTTTTTACATTTTTAAATGATTACATAGGTACCCGATATCCTCAACTTTGCCTCATCCTGCAAAGACTGAAATATATACTATCTGGCCCTTTAAAGAAATAGCTGCTAACACGTGGTCTCTAAACACAAAGTCCAAACTCAGTTGAGGATTTAAATTCCTTCACAGTTGAACTCACATCTATTTTTCCAAATTCACCTTCCATTGTTAAGAGAAATTTTAGACTTCTTACCACTCCCCACATATACCATACTATTTTTAACAGCTTTATTGAGAAGTAACTGGTATGCAAAAATGGCACGTAAAGTGCATAATTTAATAAGTTGTGACTCCACAATCAAGATACTGAACATACTCATCAACCCTGGAGTTTTCTTTGTGCCCCTTTATTTTCATCTATTTGTGTTTTTATATGTAAAGCATGTTTCCTGCAGGCAGCACCTACCTGGGTCTTGCTTTCTTTTAAAATCCAATCTGACCACCTCTGTCTTTTAACTGGGATGTTTAGACTATTTACATTTAATGTGGTTACTGATATGTTTGGGTTAAAGTCTATCTTGTTATTTGTTTTTCATTTGTTCTTTGTTCCATTTTCTTCTTTTTCTGCCTTTTTAAAGAATAATTGCATGCTTTTTATGATCTCATTTTGTTGGTTTATTTGCTTAAATACAGGTGAATACTTGGGGAGTTCTGCAGCTCTCTGGAGCTCTTTCAGGGAAGTGCTCTCCTCTTTCATACTCTCATGAATCTTGTGGAATCTGGCTCTCTTGGTCTATGGGACTCTCAGATCTGTCTTCTCAATCCACAGAGGGAATCTACTGGATTCTGTCAGGGTCCCTCTTCCTTGCACTATGGCCTGGAAACTCTCTCAAGACACTAATAAGTTGGGACAATTGCAGGGCCCTCCTCCTTTATTTACCATCTCTCCGGGATCACTGTCCTTCACTATCTGATGTTTTATGTTTTAAAATTATTTTTCATATATATCATATGGATTTTCTAGGTTTATTTCAGGCAACAGATGTTACCACATCTTGGCTCCAAGTAAAAATCAGCCTGTTTTAACCACCTTGTGTTCTTATTTTTCTGTCTTCATATTTCACGCCCTTTTATAATGTCCTTCTCCTATCTACAATACCTAGTTTCTCAAAGACATACTTTAAAAACTTATTTCAAAGTACAATGCAATACTACTACCATCTACCAGAATGCCTATGGTGAAAAAGACACACAATACTAAGTGTTGGTGAGGATACAGGACAACATGAGCTCTCCAACATTGCTTGAGGAGTTTAAATTGTGCTGTCACTTTTGGGAACTGTTTGGTGGTAGTTAATACAGATGAATACAGATGTATCTTCTGACTTAAGAATTCCACTCCTTGGTATACACCCAACAGAACAGCACAAAGTGAAAGAAGCTTCTCTCCCTGTAGGCAGTCATAGCAAGTTCCACTGCTACGTGAGTTATCATTCCTCCATTCAATTTTCACTTTCTGCAATTTTGTTGACATGTTGACCGTTCTCACCTGATGTATTTTCTCCTCCCTTCACCCCTTGCTTTGTCCTTGTTAGTGTAAACCTTCTATATTCCTTTACTCATTTTGGTGAAGTGTCCTGGGGGAATTTGGGTAAATTGATATGTTCAATCAACTATCTTTAACAAAAGTTTCCACTTTACTAAATTTTTAATCATATAAATGGAGTACATTTAGTTGAAAACAATAAAATTACAATCAAACCATTATTTATGAAATATTTATGAAATGATTTCTTGATTTTTCTGTTGCCATGTACCTACTGATAACAGTAGCAAGAATCCTGGAAGAATAAGCATAATGTAATTTGGTAATGGTGGGTCTATCAAATATAAAATATAAAAATAGTCTTATAAAATGATATAAATCTAAAAATTTTCTACTTCAAAAATATGTTTATGATTTGAGGAACTTTAAATGATTTCCTAAAATAACAACAAAAGATGTGATTCATATTATAAAGGTCAAATGAATTTTTATAGAAAAGTCATGTATTAAAAGCACATTCACTATGATTATAGTTACTGAAATACTACTAAAACTAATGAATCCATACCTTGCAATACAATTTCCCTTATAATTTTTGAAATTTCATTGTCCTCAGAAAACTGAAGTCTCTGGGTATTGATTGATATACAGTGGAAAGTACTTTCACCCACACACACATGCACACACACACACTTATGTCTCTGCTAAAACAAAATCAAGAAATGATTCTACACGCACTTTATTTTAAAAATTGAATGGTTAGGCTCTACATTGCTGGGAATGTTTTTTAGGTTTGTCTTTATTATCAGAGAACTCTAAGACAAAGGACCATGAGAAATTCTAGTTGGAATATCATGCTGTGCAGTTCTCACCATTTGATGAAACATGGAATTGTCTTGTGTGACAGGAACTGATATTAATATAATTGACTGCCTTTCCCTCATCGGTGTTCAATAGTCTGTAAGTTTAGACAAACCTGAATGACTTATCAGTAAAATATGTGATCTGCATCATTTCTCAAAACATTAGAATTCATGAAATTTAAAAAATTGGGATAGGCAGTATCTTTACTGTTTTCCTAGATGCTGTTCTGCAATTACAAAAATTAAATTTTGCTGTCATGTAAGAGAAGGCAGAGAAGATTAGGAAATTGAAAAATAAAAAGAAAAGAATAAGAACCCCTGAAACCTAAGGGTAAATAAGCATTAATATTCTTTTGTGTGTGTGTGTGAAGAAGCTTGGCTCTGAGCTAACATCTGTTGCCCCCTTCCTCTTTTTGTATGAGGAAGATTGTCCCTGAGCCAACATCTGTGCCAATCTTCCTCTGTTTTGTACGTGGGTCACTGCCACAGCATAACTTGATGAGCAGTGGTGTGTAAGTCCACACTTGGGATCCAAACCTGCAAACCCCAGGCCACAGAAGTGGAGCACATGAACTTAACCACTATGCCACTGGCCAGCCCCAAGCATAAGTATTTTGTTTCTTCAGAATCAACTATTAATGACAACCCAAGGAAAATCTCAAGACCAAATACAAGTTTATTAATAATAAACTTGTGGATTGTGCTTCAAAATATTCAACTTCCTTGCAGGGGGTTTACTATAAAGTCAATCTGAGATAATGTACACAAGTGTCCTGTTACTAATTCTAATTTTTTGCTGCCACCAAAGAAATGTTTAAAGTGGATTTTCTCTTGAATAAGCAAATAGGAAAGCATTAGATATACAAAAATATACTGTAAGTTACAAGATTTTCATCCTGAAGAATCAAGGGAAGGGGCTCTGGTTCTGGAAAGGGTGGAGGAAGCACACTGCATCCTCTTTCTCCTGCTTATCCATAAAATCGGAGCACACTATACTCAGCACATACTTCAAAACTCAGAAAAGTAAGTAGAAGCAGGTAAACTGGAGAAGACCGAAATATGAAGTACTACCAGGCTGGTAATGAGTTTACCATCCTTCTCTCCTTCCCACCTCCCGCCTCCTCCAATGCTTGGGCTGGAGCCTGGACTGAAGGGACTGGAAACCTGGAACTGGGTACCAGGACCCAGACAGAGCTCAAGGACAAGCCTGCTCATCTTGGCTCTGGAAGTGGGAAACGGACCTTCTAAAGCTCCGGAGAGAATGTAGAAATGCCTTCCCTGTTTCCTTCTCTTTCTTGAATCTGTTCTCTCCTGCTCAGCCCTCAAGCAATGAGATGGTGGCGGAGGTGGGGCGGGTGGTGGTGATGGTGGTGGCCAGTAATGGGAGACCCCAGGAGGCAAGATTCTTAAGAAGAAGACTTCTTCTGCACTCACTGAAGCTGTGGTTCCGAGAGGGTACAACCCCAGTGCAATTCTCTTTTTCTCTGTCCTCCTCTCGCTTGGCCCTGGATGCAGATCTAGTTGAAGAAGTGGAGGAAATAAATCTCCAGTCAGCCTTCTAGCCAAGAGACCTTAAAGAGGAGCCACAGGGAACCAGAAAGTACTGGGAAGAACATGGCAAAGGAGGAGCTTGAGACATAAATTCTATACACTTGTTCATGAAGTCCTGGACTTACTTCCAAGCTGCACATAAATGGATTTGATTCTACGTAACATACCAAAGACTGTGAGAACTGAAACAAAAGACCACCACCCAGGTCTCAGACTAGAAGTGAGGTTTTACACTTTTGGTTAACTAAAGAAGAGGACACCAACCTAGAAACTATATATTATTATTTTTTAAAATATGTGACATAACAAAATAAACAGGGATTTATAATGGTAAACTCATGTAAGCTGTTAGTAACAAGCATAAAGTGGATATACGAGATCTTAGTTTTAACTTCCACCATACCTTCTCTTTCATAGATTCATAATTTATATGTTAAACATGATTTGAAAAAAGCATATTAATTCAAGAGATGGACAACTGTGAAGAACAGGGCATTAATTGGAATCCAAAGTCAGAAATACTTTAGTAGTCTGAGGCTGGTGACATGCAAAGTCAAAATTCTAAAGCTACTTCTAGTGTGAGAGTAAGGCAGGTGGTTTTATTCTGGAAGCTAAAATAAGGTATGGAGACCAAAAGGTTTATAGTAGTAGTTTTTAGGATTAGACCCCATTTTTACTTTTATTACCATTTTATTTTTATTTTTATTTTTTATTAATGTTATGATAGATTACAACCTTGTGAGATTTCAGTTGTACATTTTTGTTAGTCATGTTGTGGGTACACCACTTCCCCCTCTGTGCCCTCCCCCCACCCCTCCTTTTCCCTGGTAACCACCGATCAGATCTCCTTATCAATATACTAACTTCCACCTATGAGTGGAGTCATATAGAGTTCATCTTTCTCTGACTGGCTTATTTCGCTTTACATAATACCCTCGAGGTCCATCCACGTTGCTGTGAATGGGCCGATTTTGTCTTTTTTTATGGCTGAGTAGTATTCCATTGTGTATTCCACATCTTCTTTATCCAATCATCAGTTTCTGGGCACGTAGGTTGGTTCCACGTCTTGGCTATTGTAAATAATGCTGTGATGAACATAGGGGTGCATGGGACTCTTGGGATTTCTGATTTCAGGTTCTTAGGATAGATACCTAGTAGTGGGATGGCTGGGTCATAGGGTATTTCTATTTTTAACTTTTTGAGAAATCTCCATACTGTTTTCCATAGTGGCTGTACCAGTTTGCATTCCCACCAACAGTGTATGAGGGTTCCTTTTTCTCCACAACCTCTCCAACATTTGTCGCTCTTGGTTTTGGATGTTTTTGCCAATCTAACGGGTGTAAGGCGATATCTTAGTGTAGTTTTGATTTGCATTTCCCTGATGATTAGCGATGATGAACATCTTTTCATGTGTCTATTGGCCATATTCATATCTTCTTTTGAGAAATGTCTGTTCATGTCCTCTGCCCATTTTTTGATCGGGTTGTTTGTTTTTTTGTTGTTAAGCCGTGTGAGTTCTTTGTATATTATGGAGATTAACCTTTTGTTGGATAAGTGGCTTGTAAATATTTTTTCCAAATTAGTGAGCTGTTTTTTTGTTTCAATCCTGTTTTCCCTTGCCTTACAGAAGCTCTTTAGTCTGATGAAGTCCCATTTGTTTATTCTTTCTATTGTTTCCCTCAACTGAGGAGTTATAGTGTCCGAAAAGATTCTTTTGAAACTGATGTCAAAGAGTGTACTGCCTATATTCTCTTCCAGAAGACTTATTGTTTCAGGCCTAATCTTTAGGTCTTTGATCCATTTTGAGTTTATTTTGGTGTGTGGTGAAAAAGACTGGTCAATTTTCAATCTTTTGCATGTGGCTGTCCAGTTTTCCCAGCACCATTTGTTGAAGAGACTTTCTTTTCTCCATTGTAGGCCCTCTGCTCCTTTGTCGAAGATTAGCTGTCCATAGATGTGTGGTTTTACCTCTGGGCTTTCAATTCTGTTCCATTGATCTGTGGACCTGTTTTTGTACCAGTACCATGCTGTTTTGATCACTGTAGCTTTGTAGTATGTTTTGAGATCGGGGATTGTGATTCCGCTGGCTTTGTTTTTCTTGCTCAGGATTGCTTTAGCAATTTGCGGTCTTTTGTTGCCCCATATGAATTTTAGGATTGTTTGTTCAATATCTGTGAAGAATGTTCTTGGGATTCTGATTGGGATAGCATTGAATCTGTATATTGCTTTAGGTAGTATGGACATTTTAACTATGTTTATTCTTCCAATCCATGTGCAAGGAATGTCTTTCCATCTCTTTATGTCATCGTCAATTTCTTTCAAGAAAGTCTTGTAGTTTTCATTGTATAGATCCTTCACTTCCTTGGTTAAGTTTATCCCAAGGTATTTTATTCTTTTCGTTGTGATTGTGAATGGGATTGAGTTCTTGAGTTCTTTTTCTGTTAGTTCATTGTTAGTGTATAGAAATGCTACTGATTTATGCACGTTAATTTTATACCCTGCTACGTTGCTGTAGTTGTTGATTATTTCTAATAGTTTTTCTGTGGATTCTTTGGGGTTTTCTATATATAAGATCATGTCGTCTGCAAACAACGAGAGTTTTACTTCTTCGTTACCTATTTGGATTCCTTTTATTTCTTTTTCCTGCCGAATTGCTCTGGCCAGTACCTCCAGTACTATGTTGAATAGGAGTGGTGAAAGTGGGCACCCTTGTCTTGTTCCTGTCCTCAGAGGGATGGCTTTCAGTTTTTGTCCATTGAGTATGATGTTGGCTGTGGGTCTATCATATATGGCCTTTATTATGTTGAGGTACTTTCCTTCTATACCCATTTTACTGAGGGTTTTTATCATAAATGGGTGTTGGATCTTGTCGAATGCTTTCTCTGCATCTATTGAGATGATCATGTGGTTTTTGTTTTTCATTTTGCTGATGTAGTGTATCACGTTGATTGACTTGCGGATGTTGAACCATCCCTGTGTCCCTGGTATAAATCCCACTTGATCATGGTGTATAATCTTTTTGATGTATTGCTGTAATCGGTTTGCCAAAATTTTGTTGAGGATTTCTGCATCTATGTTCATCAGTGATATCGGCCTGTAGTTCTCCTTCTTTGTGTTGTCCTTGTCAGGTTTGGGGATCAGAGTGATGTTGGCTTCATAGAATGTGTTAGGGAGTTCTCCATCTTTCTCAATTTTCTGGAACAGTTTGAGGAGAATAGGTATTAAGTCTTCTTTGAATGTTTGGTAGAATTCTCCAGAGAAGCCGTCTGGTCCTGGACTCTTATTTTTGGGGAGGTTTTTGATTACCGTTTCTATTTCCTTACTTGTGATTGGCCTATTCAGATTCTCCATTTCTTCCTGATTCAGTTTGGGGAGATTGTAGGAGTCTAGGAATTTGTCCATTTCTTCCAGGTTGTTCAATTTGTTGGTATATAGTTTTTCATAGTATTCTCTTATGATCTCTTGTATTTCATTGGTATCTGTTGTGATTTCTCCTCTGTCATTCCTAATTTTATTAATTTGTGATTTCTCTCTTCTTTTCTTGCTGAGTCTGGCTAGGGGTTTGTCAATTTTGTTAATTCTTTCGAAGAACCAACTCTTTGTTTCATTGATCCTTTCTATTGTCTTTTTTGTTTCAATATCGTTTATTTCTGCTCTTATTTTTATTTCCCTCCTTCTACTGACTCTGGACTTTGTTTGTTCTTCTTTTTCTAGTTCTGTTAGGTGTCGTTTGAGGTTGCTTATGTGAGCTTTTTCTTGTTTAGTGAGGTGAGCCTGTATTGCGATGAATTTCCCTCTTAGGACTGCTTTTGCTGCATCCCAAATGATTTGGTATGTCATGTTCTCATTTTCATTAGTCTCCAGATAAGATTTGATTTCTTCTTTAATTTCTTCAATGATCCATTGCTTGTTGAGAAGCGTGTTGTTTAGTCTCCACATTTTTGCACCTTTCTCTGCTTTTTTCTTGTAGTTGATTTCTAGTTTCATAGCGTTATGATCAGAAAAGATGCTTGATATTATTTCAACTCTCTTGTATTTATTGATGTTTGCTTTGGTTCCCAAAATATGGTCAATCCTTGAGAATGTTCCATGTGCACTTGAGAAGAATGTGTAACCTGCTGTTTTTGGATGAAGTGTTCTATATATATATCTATTAAGTCCATCTGGTCTAATTTTTCATTTAATTCTATTATTTCCTTGTTGATTTTCTGTCTGGATGTTCTGTCCATTGGTGTTAATGGTGTGTTGAGGTCCCCTACTATTATTGTATTGTTGTTGATGTCTTCTTTTAGTTCTATTAAGAGTTGCTTTACAAATTTTGGTGCTCCTGTGTTGGGTGCGTATATATTTATAAGTGTTATGTCTTCTTGGTGGAGAGTCCCTTTTATCATTATATACTGTCCCTCTTTGTCTTTCTTTATCTGTTTTGATTTGAAGTCTACCTTGTCTGATATTAGTATAGTGACACCTGCTTTCTTTTGTTCATTATTAGCTTGGAGTATTGTTCTCCATCCCTTCACTCTGAGTTTGTGTTTGTCTTTGGGGCTGAGGTGTGTTTCCTGGAGGCAGCATATTGTTGGGTCTTGTTCTTTGATCCATCCTGCCACTCTGTGTCTTTTGATTGGGGAGTTCAATCCATTTACATTTAGAGTGATTATTGCGATCTGGGGGCCTACCACTACCATTTTATGTCTTGTTTTCCGGTTTTCTTCAGTTTCCTTTGTTTCTCGTCCCATGGTTTAATCTGTTCTGATATAGAGCAGCTATTCTCTGTTGTTGTCCTTCTACTTATCTCCTCTGCTCTTGGTTTTGTAGCCCCTTTCCTTTTTTGGATTTTTCAGGAATGAGGGTTTTCCTGAGGATTTCCTGAAGAGGAGGTTTTGTGGCAATGAATTCCCTTAATTTTTGTTTATCTGGGAAAGTTTTTATTTCTCCATCGTGTTTGAAGGATATTTTCGCTGGGTAGAGAATTCTCGGCTGTAGATTTTTGTCCTTCAGATTTTTGAATATATCATTCCACTCTCTTCTAGCCTGTAAAGTTTCTGCTGATAGCCTGATGGGGGTTCCTTTGTAGGTTAGTTTCTTTTGCCTGGCTGTCCTTAGTATTTTCTCCTTGTTGTTGACTTTTGCTAGCTTCACTACTATATGCCGTGGGGTTGGTCTTCTTGCATTGATAAAGTTTGGAGATCTATTGGCTTCTGTCACCTGAAGATCCATCTCCCTCACCAGATTTGGGAAGTTCTCAGCCATTATTTCTTTGAATAGGCTTTCTGCCCCTTTCTCCTTCTCTTCTCCCTCTGGTATACCTATAATCTTTACGTTGCATCTCCTAATTGTGTCTGATAATTCTCGGAGAGTTTCTTCATCTCTTTTTAGTCTTACTTCTCTCTCCTCCTCTGCCTGCAGCATTTCTATATTGCCATCTTCCAAATTGCTAATTCTTTCCTCCATATTATCGGCCCTACTGTTCAGAGCATCTAGATTTTTCTTAATCTCCTCTATTGTGTTGTTCATTTCCAATATTTCTGTTTGGTTCTTCTTTATCGTATCAAACTCTTTCGTGACATAGCTCCTGAACTCGTTGAGTTGTCGGTCAGAATTCTCTCTTAACTCATTGAGTATTTTAATGATGGCTGTTTTGAAGTCATCATCATTTAGGTTATATATCTCATTTTCTTTGGGATTGTTTTCTGTGTATTTGTTATTTTCCTTCTGTTCTGGAGATTCAATGTATTTTTTCATATTGCTTGATGTTGTTGATTTGTGCCTCCACATGGAGATAGAGATTAGTTGCTCCTTTCACTTGTTTCTGCTGCTGCGGTGGGGGAGCAGCTGTTTATACTGCACCAACCAGGAACCCTATCCGCAGTTGCTAACTTGGCCTGGGCCCCTCCTCGTAGTCACAGTGGTCCTTTGGATTCCCTCCTCTTCCCTTGGGGCCGTCACAGGGGGGCTTCAGGCTGCTGGTGCCTAATGTTGCAGCCCACCTAGACGTGCTCCCTCCTTGGTGTCTGCAACGGTGTTATGGGCTTTTCCAGCGGCCAGGGGTAGGATCACTTATATTTGTCGCTCCGTCACTGTCAGCACCCACAAAATCTCACTTTTCCACTATGGGTCGCAGCAGAGCTATTGGCATCTTCTACAGTCTGTGGTTAGTTCACCTAGCTATGCTACTTTTGTCCCGGGGTCTTCCAGCCTTGTGGCTGCCAGATGGGTGCTTTCTACTAGTGCTGTGCAGAGGCTTTCCCTGAGGCTGTTGTGAGCCTGTAGGGTTTCCCCCTAGGCTACGGAGCTGGGTCGCTGGAACTCCACCCAGCCCCAGTCCTGTTCCCCAGGAACTCGGGGAGCCCTTTGCCCTGTTTCGGGGGATAGCCGGAGATCCTGATTTCAGTGGTAGCTGGTCAGCTGCTGCCCTGCCTGATATTCTCCTCTCCGGGACCCTCCCGGTGTTGTGGATGCTAGGCGTGGCCCCTCCGCTAACAGCAGACAGAGAGTTTTGTCTGCTGCCCAGGCAGACTCTGGAGCTTCCCCTCTGGGCCACAGGGCCGGCCTCTGGAGCTCCCCCTAGCCCCAGTCCTCTCCGAGATCTCCAGCAATCCCTTACCCCACGGGGCAGGCAACGGCAGCTGGGGGTCACCTCGCCCTCTGGGGTTCTCTCCGGGACTTTCCTGGAGTTGTGAATGCTGGGCGTGGCCCCTCTGCTAATGGCGAAAAAAGAGTTTTGTCTGCTGCCCGGGCGGAACTCTGGAGCTTCCCCTCCGGGCCCCAGAGCCGGCCTCTGCAGCTTCACCCAGCCCCAGTCCTCTCCGAGATCTCCGAGATCTCTGGCAATCCCTAGCCCCACGGGGCGGGCAACAGCAGCTGGAGGTCACCTCGCCCTCTGGGATTCTCTCCGGGACTTTCCCGGAGTTGTGAATGCTGGGAGTGGCCCTTCCACTAATGGCAGACAAAGAGTTTTGTCTGCTGCCCGGGCAGAACTCTGGAGCTTCCCCTCCAGGGCATGGAGCCGGCCTCTGCAGCTTCACCCAGCCCCAGTCCTCTCCGAGATCTCCGAGATCTCTGGCAATCCCTAGCCCCACCGTGCAGGCAGTGGCAGCCGGGGCACCTCCGTACCCTCAGTGATTCTCTCTGGGACCCTCCGGGCGCTGTGAACACTAGGCAGGATCTCCCCGCCAATGGCAGGGAGAGACTCTCCCCGCGCGCTCAGGTGTGTAACTCTAGAGTTTCCCTCTGCATTTAGGAGTAATTGCGGGGGGTTTAGGTAGGGTTCTGGTCACCTGTTTCCACCATCGCTCCTCTGTTGTGTACTCGCTCCTGCCCTAGATGTGTGTTGATCTTCTGGGGGCGTCCGTTGGAAGAAAGCCGCTTGCAGGTACTAGGCTGTTCAGTCAGGGTCGGAGAGTTTTCACCTATTTCCACATCCTCCCGGAGGAAAGTCCGTCCACTTTCCGATGTATAGTCGCGTGGGTCTCTCAGACGTCCTGAGATGCTGTCTGGATATCCTTTGTTAAGCGATAAGTGTCCAAATAATTGTAGACTCGAAGGGGGAGAGACAAAGAGGACTACTCATGGCGCCATCTTGGATCCTCCTCATACTTTTATTACCATTTTGAATGCAATCTGGTAATAATACAGGCACAACATTAAAAGCTAACCATATTTTTCTGTGGATACGATCACCTTTTAAGTATTCCAACATTCATCTCCTGATGTGATTTTTATTTCCTTTGGTGCTCCCAGGTATAGTTTAGTCAGCCCTACTTAAGTCTGCATTAATAATACTTCCTTCGTATTTAGCAGTGCTTTTTAAAAGTGCACTTCTTGAATCTATCACCATATTCCAAAATGCCTGAAATGAGATGCTATTTAACTTCTTATCCCCTAATCAGAGATTCTTATTCTTATCTCACTATTTTTTCTAGACATCTAGTAATGGCAGTTTCTAACTTTTTCTTTTAATATTCCTTTCTTGCATACTTCTTATGCCAGACTAAATTTACTTCTATGATAAGTAAAACCATTCCCAACGAGAAAACACCCGGTGATTCACTGAAAGATATATTAGTAATAATAGCTACAGCAAAACCATTTATAATTATTGAGCATTCAGCCTGAGGCAGACACTATGCAAAGCACCTGGTGTACAATTTTTTGGTATACAAATGCAACTTCCTAGGGTAGGTCATAAAAAGTGACAGAGCTTCTGCATGTTTCTTTTGGCATGCTTCCTTTTAGAAGCTAGCCCATGCCAACAGGAAGGCCAACCAGCCATGGAGAGGCCCATGAGAACTTAGTCCCTTGGCCCACAGCTCTGGCTGAGCTTCCAGCTGACAGCCAGCACTAACTTCCAGCCAGGTAAGTGAGCCACCTGGAATGTAGATCCTCCTGGCCCCAGGGCAGCCACCCCAGCTGAAGCTGCATGAAGAAGGGGTGAGCTGCCCTTGCTAAACATTGCCCAAATTACAGATTTATAAGCAAAATAAATGACCGTTGTTGCTTTAAGTCACTAAATTTTGCGGGTGTCTCCTTCTGCAGCACTGGGTAACTGGAACACTTGCTCAAGGTCATATGTTAGGAGGGCCAAATTTAAGTCATCGCTCCATTCTAATTCATAATCCGAGTTCTCATCATAGAGCACACTGGTTACCCATTATATTTGGAACAGCATTTCTACTGTCTCATCTACGGCAGTGAAGGAGTGAACCACAACTTTTAAAGGACAATTGATGATGGTATTTAGATTATAAACTGTAGTGATAAAAAACACTTTTCTGGGATTTGATTGACAGACATGGTTTAACCAGTAGTTTTATATTCTCTTAGACACTTCTTTTTGTTAGGAGCAAAACAAATACAGCTTTATTCAGACCATTAGAAATAAAAACATATTCAACAACTTTTATTTCATAAAAAATGCTTTATGTGACCACCTCATTTTATGGAAAAAGTAAGAAAGACATTTTACCTTTCAGCCTAGAACTGAAGAATATACTTATCATAAGATGGCTTCTATGCATGATTTGAACATTTTGACCAAACTGACTCATCACTGCTCAAAGTCTCACGTACTCTGACGCCTTGGGAAAGTTTGACAACCCTATCTTCTGCTGGCTTAGCAACAAACTTACAGTCCATTCTTCAATCTGACAATTGTGAATGTCCTGCTGTCATGTCTTTGTGGCATGCATTTCGGTAGCTGAACAGTGCAGAAAATGCATGTGAAAATTATTGAATTACGCACAAAAATTTTTACTGACAAGAAGAGCATATATTTTCTTTTTGTAGCATTAACAAGCATTTTTATAATTGATATCATAATAACAGCTTATTGTCCACTTTACAAATATTATTCTATTTAAGTCAAAAAAAACAATGATGTAGGTACTAATACTCACATTTCACACATGAGGAGACAAAGGCTTTAACAGGTGCTCATGGTCACAGAGATGACATATGAGCAAGCCAGTTCTCGCTGATTCTTTAGCCCAAACTTTGTTTGGGACAATACCTTATCATTGTATGAATACATATGTATATACATAAACATGCACACACACAAAATATGTATATAGGTACATATATATAAATATGTTAAATATATGAAGATATTCCAGGCAATCCTTATGCATAGTTCTCTCGTCCTTCATAACCTACTATTGCAATTATCATCTGCATCCCATATTTTGACATCTGTTCTTACTTCTTATAAAGAGGCATGCCTTTTCAACTACATTGTAAATTACTTAAAAGTAAGTTTTTTGTATATGTCATTGCACTGGGACAATACTGCAGACATAGTAGAGACTCAGATATAAGCTGGATGGATTACCTGTATACACAGTTAACCAATATACATATTAGTCAAAATTAGTTAAAAATTAGTCCAAAAAACCCCCTATAGAATAAAACTTAGCAAAGCAGGTATTCAAAATATTCACCATACGTTTTTCTTAAAAATTGCAAAGATACAATACTACAATATCACTTAAAATTTCTAAACTTTTTCATTGACTCCATCTTTCCCAAAGGAAGTATTCAGATATTATCCATTTCTGTTTTCCATAGAAGCTTAAAATGGTTACTTATAGCTTTGGTTGAAATGTGAATGGATGTTTCCAATGTATTTCCACCATAAGCAGTTCTCTATTTCACAGTAAAACTGTCGTGCTTCAATTTCATAATGATACCTTGAGTTTTACTTTGCATTCAATAACACAATTAATGTTTGCATGTTGAATAAAAGCTAACGATGTTATTAGTTTATTTACCACCTATTAATATTTTAAAATAGCTTACCAAGATATTGGTTTACATTTGAATGGAATGTTCTGTAAATATTGAGTTGAAGAAAATGAGAACAGCATCTTCTATCCAATACAAGTGGAGTACTATACTGAGCTAGCATGGTTTGGATATGAGAGATGCTCATGGATCACAAGGCACATTCAAGGGTGAAATGCTGTATTTGGCAAGAACAGACACTCAAGATTCAGAAGTTCCAAAGCATTGCTTGCACTCGCTCTATAAGGCTGTGGGATCAGCAGAAATTAGGATATGCAGGTTTTGCAGATGTGATGTGTTTGATCAGAATACGGTCTCTTGATTTGTCTCATATCTAGTTCCACACATGTAGAACCATTCCATATATTGAATTTTTGGCCTGAGCCTGAATTTCCCAATGATTGTTTTATACCCACGAAGATCAGCTGTAACCTGGTGCTTCGATAATCCAATTTTCATGGTAAGCAGGAGATCTTGCACAAAACCAGTTATAGCATTTCATGAACCCATAATAAGTGGAAAACCTGGAACCATAGAGGTATTTTTCTATTATAGAGCTATAAATCCCATTAATCAGAAGCTCTCTCTATACAAAATTTTGCGTAAATCTTTTATATCCATGCATGTGTAAATATTCTTAAGAAGGAGCAATTCTTAGCAAACTTTTCTTTATGCAACTGAAAACTCTCTGATTAATTTATTTTATACATTTGCATATCAGATTTCCTTAAATTGGGACATACTCTAGACAGTTAAGGTAAAATTAGCTATTGGACCAAAACAATTGCATTATCAACACAGATCAATTTGTCTGTCTCTCCTCTCTGTTCCAAGTGCATATTGCACGTGCCTCCATAGCAGGTACTTGATTGTTTGCAGGGGTCTGATTCCATGACACCGTAACACCAGTGTGTGAACACTTGCAGGAAGTAACTCTTTGCATTAAAATTCTCATTCTCTAATACAGTGCTTACTACATATTAGGTGCTAAATAAATATTTGTTAAATGAATAACTAAATAAATTGGTGGTCTTTGATATTCTTTGATGTACAAAACCAAATTTTTTTATATTCAGTAAATATTACTAAATTATAAATATTCTGATACAGCTTCTTTAAGGGATCAGGAACACTTGCAAAAGACACCTGGAACTAATATAACATTTTACTGTATCCGTTACCAAAGAAATATCATATTCAAGCACTATTTAGAAAATTAACCCTAAATTGTAATACATGCTTTTACTCTGAAGCCTACAGTTTTAGAACTTTTGTCTCAAATTGCCATACTGATTAATATATTCAGCTCCCATGTTTTACTGCGTATTTTAATTTGAATGCATATGTAATTTTCCTTTTTTGCACCTTTACAAATTGGAGAATTAATATAAAAATAACTGCTATTGCAAAAACTGTTTAGCTAATACTGCATTTTCAAGTACAATAACTTTTTATTATTCTCAAGTGGAACAATTTTGGTAAATGGATACTTCACTGCAGTTACTATTCACTTAGCATGAAATAGAGAAGTTGGGGTACAGGTCACATAAGACTCAGTCCCTGAAGAGGTAAGGAACATATATCTCAAGCTATATGACAATATTAGATGTTATGTGATTACTTCATAAATTGTACAGACAATAAATGCTCGGAGTTTCAAGAAAAAATACATTAATATGGGGTGGAGCAGCTAAAATTGGCCTGGAGATGTGGCATTTTAACCAGACATTTTCTATGGAAAGGTAGAACGGGAAGAAGTATGAGGGAAAAAAAGAGGCAGAAATGAAAATGAGTTTCACAAGTTTCTGAATACCAGAGGAAACCAACTTGGATAAAAAGAGGAAAAGGTGGCACTGTGGAGAGAAACAATTTTAAAAATAGTGTGGACAAAGAACAAGATATAGATTAAGAGCAGTTTAAACATAATTATTAAATATATTTAATATACTTGATGATGGTGACTGTTTCATTGTGGATGAGATTTGGGGCTTTTGACATAGAAATCTTAGATTCAAATCCCATAGGTCGAAATACGTTGCCCTAGGTAAGCTATTTAACCCCTGAAGTCTGAATTTACTCATCTGTAAAATGGAGATAAGAGCAGACCCACCAGTTGGAGTGATCCATAATATAATTTATCTAATGTGTTTAGCTGGTGCCTAGCTTATTATAAGCAATGGATAAAAGCTGGGTCCATAAGTTTTAAGGTCAATCAGCCCATAGAAATTCATAATGCCAAGAAAGAACTCCCCCATGCTCAAAACAGTCAGGAAAACAGCTGTAATGGCTAAGCAAATATCCCAGTCATGTATATCATAAATAAATTGCCATTTTCCAATAAACAGAATTTAAGATACGTAGTATAATACCATAACTATACTTAATAGAATATATTCTATCTTATATAATCAAAAAATCACTTTAGGATTTAGCAAACTAATGTTAAAGTTTTGTGATGTCTGATTTTATCCAAATACTCATATTCAATATTAGTAACTTTTATATCCCCTCAAAGTAAATCAAAGCAAATGAAACCAAATAAAAAAACAATAGATTAAGTTTGCTTTATGGTAGAAAGGTAATCTGGGAGAAAGAAGTCTTTCCACATCTTCCAACTCAGTGGAATAAAAATTCTTGTTTGAGATAAGAGAATGTGATTTTGTGATAATCTAATTTGTTGATTGAAATAAGTCCAAGATTTACAACAGAGTTACATACATACAACTGCCCAATTTTGACGTGAAGTTTTAAGAAACTTAAAGCCTGGTGGATAGCTCTACAACATGCCCGATGGGAATTTTCCCTCTCCTCTTATCCGTTAGGAAGAGCATGTCTTCTAAACCACTCTAATCCACTCACCCTGGAGATCAGCAGGGAAACTCCGCTGGGTGTAGAGAATCCACTTGAATCCTGTTCTAGTGTGGGTCCACTCACCAGCCACATACTGTGTGCTCATTGATTCAGTCAGCTCTGCTGAGTGCATGAAAAGTCTTTGCTTTGTAAATTCTTTTTATTTTTTCACAATTCCTTTCTACGGAATTTGAGTCTTTGATCTTTTCCTCATCATGAAGAAGGTAATTTATCACAGGAATCCAGGAACTGTGTTAAGTTCTCATAGAAAGAATACAGTCCTTCCTTTATCAACCTCAGATATAATGTGGCACTTAGAGCAAGAGACTCTAGATTGAAATCTTGGCCCACCCACTTATTAACCCTGTGACCTTAGGAAATTTACTTAATTTCTCTGTGTTTCATCTTCTCATCTATGAAGTAGGTGTAAAAACAGCACTTATCTTGTACGGGTATCCTAAGAATTAACTGAGTTAATGTTTCTAAAGCACTTAAGTACCTCCTGGCACACGGTAAGTGCTATGTAATGATTCTCTTACTATGATTTTATCAAACCTTGTAAAGAATCTTTTTATTTTTGGAAACTAGTACATAAGAAATCAATTACTATTTGGAGAATGGATAGCTATGTCAATACATAAGGCAAATATTTCATAATTTCACTGTTCCTTAAATAGTACTGTCTTTCATATGGGTAAAACTTACTCTTTACAAAGTTAAAGACTGTTCCTCAAGTTAAAAATATTCTGTCAGTTAGTGGGAAAAAACTGTCTAGAACACATAATTGTATACACTTTTATCCTGCATCTCTCACCCATCATTTTTCCAAAGCAAAACACTAACAGGGCTTAGGAAATGTTTAAGCTATTAGTGATGACAGAAATCATCTTCTTCCACATCACTCCTCTTTTACAAAGGAGAAGGCCAAACTTTAGAAACGTAAAGCTCATTCCTCAAAATTACACCCTGGGATAGCAGCAGAGCTGGACTTAGAACTCAAGCCTCCTGACGCCATGGACTGGCTTTTTTTCATTTGGTTTTTGGGCTGGATTTTTTGTTCTCCACACACATCATTCTACAGACTCTATTCCTTAAACATTGTATTAGCTTTTTCTGAACCTTTCCCTAATTTTTTTCCTTCTCCTTGAAGTATCTTAATCAGAGCTACCTGTAGTATGTCTAGAGCAGACACTATGGTTTTGTTCAAAATTGGGTACACTTCATTTTGCAGCAACTTCTTCACCCTTACAAACAACATGTATAAACATCAAAAAGTCTCATGTGGTCTCCTAACTTGGCCTCCAGCAGGCAAATCACTGTATCAGTTCCTGTGGCGCTAACTCTAACATACATGCTAAATCTGTCCCTTTATCTCCATCTCCACTGCCAATACCCAAGTCCACATTACCTTCATCTCTTGCCTGAAATATTCCAATGACTCTTCCCACTTTTGCCCTACCACCTTACAACAGGGTCTGATACACAGTCAGAAGGATCTTTAAAAATGTACATTAGCACTGAAGGACAGAATCTAGAGTAACTTATCTTTAACTTTACTTCTTAAATTCTCTAATGGCTACCCTAACATTGCAGATAAAATTCAAATTCCTTACACAGCCTAACAGACGGGTCCATAAGATCCAGCCCCTACTGACCTCTCCAATCCCTCTCTTCCACTCCCATTTTGTTCCAGTCATATTGGCCTTCTTAGTCCTTCTGGAAAACACCAAAGATATTTGTGCTTCAGGAGTGACCCCTTCACCAGCCTTTCTATATCAAATCATGTGTTCTTTTTTCTGCATAACATTACTACAATTTGAAATTCCTTTGATCATTTATTAGTTTACTTTTTATTGCTAGTCCTGCCAGCAAGAAATATCATTCTTGTTTATGACTCATCCCTTGTGCCTAGAACAGTATTTGGCAATAGGAGTTTGTTCAATAAGTATTTGCTGAATGAGTGAATATGACTGGTACAGTCAATATAGGTTCAACTATCTTTCAGTTCAATTATCAGTAAATTGTTATCACTGCTCACTGGAGAAGATATATTCCTTAATATCTTTTCTTCAAGATACCCTCAGGATGCCCCTACCAGAGCTTAAACCTCAAATTTCTTCAGAATGTTTTCAATCAATGTCAACAGTTCTCTCTTAGTTCTACAGTAAACATGATCTTCGCTCACAGAAAGAGCCTAATTTTGAGTATCATAAAGGAGTTTCTTACATGAAGAGTATATAAGAGTTCTATCTGAGGGGCAATATCATTTATATCTCTAGCCTTTCAGTGGTTTTCCTTACTTCATAAAATGCAATTCTCTCTAATACTCTGTCATGTCCTTGAGCTTCCTCTTTTGCGTGTGCAGACCCCTCAGATGTAAAAGCAACATCGTCAG
This sequence comes from Equus quagga, assembly GCF_021613505.1. Taxonomy (NCBI): domain Eukaryota; kingdom Metazoa; phylum Chordata; class Mammalia; order Perissodactyla; family Equidae; genus Equus; species Equus quagga. The sequence continues at coordinate 2,434,059 of NC_060270.1, read as the reverse complement.
CATGTTTGGTTATATGTGTACCCATCAGAGAGCCTAGTTAGAGTACCTTGCCAACGATGAGCAATCAAAAATTATGAGCTAGTGATGAAAATTCTGGTCCTTATGTGCCTCTGTGCCAGTGTTAATTCAGGCAGTGAGGAATTTATATCTTCACTGGGTACTGGGGATTGGGAAATGTAAAGCGTATGTGTTGCTGCATATAATGGCAATTTCTTAATTAAGACTGGAAGCCAGATTTAGCTTTACTCAATACATATTTCTGCCTTACAGATGAGAACACTGAGGCAGTGCAATGTGATGAGAGATGGAAGCAGTTTAATTAAAATATCTTAGTGTTATATCAAAAAGATATAATTCTGTTCCTTTAACTTGAGAAAAAGGTTATTAAATGACTGAAAAGAACTTAATATTTGCTTTCTGGCGGTTTTCCATTCAAGTGTATTTCCTGATTAAATAATACTATTTTTAGACATGTTTACTTTTCTTTAATAATGAATAATGCCCGAATGGTTGTATGTTTTATTTTCTCTAGGAGATAAGCTAACATGAATCAGGTGACTTTCATAAACTGTAGAGAGGATAAGAGCATCCCAATTATGAATTTAAGTTTTTGTAAAAACTATTCATAGATTTTAGGTTTCCAATAACTTTTAATTTTTCCATATTGACTGTAAGTATGAAAAAGAACCTAAACATTTAATAAAATATATAAGATTTAAGAAACCAGCAAAACCAATGCTAATGAAGAGACTTCTCGAGACAATTTTTCAGTGTTGTCATTTTTATAGACATGTTTAATGAGTAAACTACTTCAGTGATTTGAGTTAAGAGACTTTAGAGAAACTTACAAGGGTTACTGCTTGATAAGTTATTAGAGGAAATGAAATTTTCATTTACCAAACTCTATAAAATATATCTTGATATCTTGGACACACTCATGTTGAAATGCAGTATAACTGTTCAACTGATAAATTAGCTTTTTTTTTGCTTGGTTATTGAAAAATAGATAAAATTCACAAACTGAGCAATTAGACATGTTTTCCTCTATTTCCTAAGATGCAATTTGATTATCATTCATGTGTAATTTCTGAATCAAAGTACCTTAGGTTTTTTGCCAAATGTTTCCAACATAAACCAGACATTATACTCAGGCCTAACTAAAAAGTAAACTACACAGAAGTATCGGATTTCCACATGTGCCTTTTCTCTACCTCCAGCTGGCAATCAAAGCTATGCCCACACTGGCCTTGTATTAGATATTTACACACATGTCTACTTCAACCATTGGATTGCAGGCTCCTGGAGTGCAAAGAGTATGCCACATTCATCTTGCTATCCACTTACACCTAACATAGGGACTCCTATATGGTCTGCTGAACACTACTAAGCTTTCAGTAAATATCTATTGAATTAAAGTGGATGAGAGGACTAAGAAATTATACAAAGACTCTGGGTAATGGAGACTGTCAGTCAGTGTGTAACTAAGCAATACAAGTAAAAATGCTGAGTGTGCATGCTTGCATTGCTGGAGGCACCACAGGCACAGAGGCTGCCAGACTGAAAGCACCATCTAGGACAGAAATAAATCGTTTACTGAGCACTTAATATGGATCAGGTATGCAGTGAAACATCATACATGCACCATCTCATTCAATCAATCACAGCCAATTTATAAGGTAGGAAGGATGTATCTCATTACAATATATGAGAAGCCTGAGGCAATAAGGTGTGATGGTAGTCTATCAATGTAGTCACTTTAAACTACTTTTGTTCCCCAAACATGTTCTGTACTCTCCAGAGCCTTTACAAACGCTGCTCTTTAACCTAGAATACTCGTGTTTGAAGGTGAGATCAAATCATCATTTCCTCATGAGATTAAGATTTCTACTTAAAAGGCAATTGCGTGTTGCCATTGTTCTCCATGATTTATTTATAGCAATTCAGCTCTTTACTAAAGTTAACTTGTGGTCATCTCTAGACCCTCACACTAGCTAATGAATTCCCTGACATCAGAGACAATTATCAAATTAATATTTATATTTGTTAAAGTTTTTTCTTTAATTTGAAATTAAGCATTAGTTGCTTAAAGAACTAAGGTACCTTCACAAAGGTTAGGACAGCCTAAAGTGGCAAAGCCAGGATTAGAACTCAAGTTGTCTTGCTCCAAATCCAGTTCTCTAGCAGGTGGTTCTCAATCCCAGGGTTCGATAAGAATCACCTAAGGAACTATGGAAACTGCTGATGCCCTTGTCATACCCCAGGCCAATTAAATCCGAATCTGAGAGGGGGTCCCCAATGTTCCCAAGGTTAGTCTAACATACTGCCAGTGTTGACAAGTGCCATGACATGATGTGTGTTTCCCATAAGCGCATTCCTACATTTATGGATGAAATTAAGAAAAATAAGACCCCAGATAATTGCCTTAATTTCACACCCCCGCCCCCGTCCATTCTATGAAAAGACAGACATAGCTTTCATCAAGGGTTTAACAATAATCAAAATAAAATTCATTATTATGTTACTCATTTCAGAGGAGATGCTTGCCAATCACTAAAGTGGAAGAGGAGCTGGGAGAACTCTCCTTTAGCTCTGACTGTCTCCTTGTCTCGTCTATGCCTGTACCAACAATACCACTGCCCCAGGGCTCTGGGGTTCTGCTTGGCCAGCGACCTCTGGTCAACTGCAATTAAGCCAATTCCTTCAGGAGACAGGAGCACTGGATTTGTTTGGTCAGCTGGGGACAGAGTGAGCAGTGAGAGCAGGTTGAATAAATGCAGACGCTTCTGAACCACAGCCATCATCCAAGTAGAAGGAAATTACATATATGTGAATATCAACTTTCAAGCCAGTGAAAACTACTTTGTTTCCCTGATTTAGATTTTATTCTTAGATAAAAAGTGGTCAGCCACTGGTACTTTTAATGTTAAGTCTGCTTTAAAAACTTTTCCTTTCAAGTGGCTTTGTTACTTCAAGAACATCATTGGACAAAGGAAAGAAATAACAGTAAGAGAATCTCCATTTTATTAACTTTGGTTTTTAACCCCATGTAAACTTTGGTTTGGGTTCCTTCAGCTAAATAAAATCTCAAGAATTAGAAGGGCCAAAGCAAAGTGCCCACGAGTTTCACCTTGTCCCTTTTGGTCCTCTTACATGCTGCTGAGCAATCCAGAGGGCTATTTATGTCATATCTTGTGCAGACTGGCAAAAGTGGAGCCAGGATAGGCGGTTCTGTAGTTACTGGGCTAGAATTCAGAAGTTGGAAGTTGCAATAGCAAGCAGATGAGAGATGGCAGCTAAAATAAATCCAGAATCTAAGGTAAGTCAGATAGAAATGACAATGCCAGGGGAATTTAAACAGTCACAGGCAGATTTTTGGGTAGGGTCCTTCAGCTCCAGCACTGTTTTCAGACACTAGGATACTTTAAATGTGTGTTTTAACTGAAGAGTTCTCCTGTTTCCTTTTGAACTGAAATCAAATCCTTTACAAACTCTTCTAAGAAACTGAGCTAGAATAAATAAGACAACAATGTTATCTTAGTTTGGGTTCTTTCTTATGACAACTTTGAAACAAGAATCCAGGATAAGCTGTTTATTTGGAAAGTGAAAGGGATAGGGTCTGGATGAAATAAGGAGGTGAAGGCAGCACATAAAGAAGATGTTTTCAAGCCATGTACCAGTATGGGTGATTGGAGTTTTAATCCATCTGAGGAAACCATGAGAGCAAGAGTAGAATGCACGCTTCAGGATGATTCCACCTATGGGGTGAGAGAATTGGGGCATTTATACTCCAATTCTCATGAGTCAGTCAGAGAGGACTGCTGCTGGGGCACATTAATTCCACACAAAGTGAAATCCAGCCTCAAGGGGCCAGAGTATTCTGAAGTGATAGGAGTGAAAGGGTGGGACCTGAGAGCATCTGCTACAAGTACAGATTAGGAGGTTGTATGCTGTTCCTTTCAGAGGTTACTATGTCTCACTGAGACCTCACGGACTTTGCGATTACCCAAACTCTCACAGGCAGTCTCTACTGACCCTGCTCACTGCCTCTCCCAATCATCCGGGGTCAATTTATGAGAGATTCTGGGATTTCCACTCAAGTGTAATCCACGTCCTCATCCATCACAAGGCACTGTCGCAAATAGTTAAGGTAGCTCTGCTAAAATGAGAAATTGTGAACTCTTAGAAGAGCACATGAAATTTTCAGCAAATTCACATGCGTTTTTCAAATGCTGATTTTTTTTTCTGGATTGCAAAAGTAGAAATGGTTTATCTGGTAGAAACTAAAGTTTCTGAACTAGGTAGAGGGCACACAATGACCTAAACTTGAAATGGAGAAAGTGGACCTAAAATAGTTGTAACCTCTTGGATCAAACCCAATGATTTCTCTTCTCCAAAACAGAGCGGGCATAAAAGGTAAAATTAAAGGACTCTGTGGTGAAAAGAGGGGGAGAACAACAAGACATTTCTGAGGCTACATTCATCTTTGTAAAGAGATATAACTAGAATTCTGTTCTACTTTACTTTACCAGTTTCTAGCCTAAATCATAACATGGAATTGTCCAAAACATTTTAAAAGCATTATAATTTTGTTTGGAGAAAATGACTTACAAAATTCCAGTAGGATTATTTTTAATCTCACTGATCGCTGTCTTACCTATGTAACAATAATATTATTTTAGGCAGTAACCCTCACCTGACCTAACTTTCCTAGGACCTGCATGATTCTGCATCCAGAAAGCATGCTTGTGTTTTCCAAGGCATATTTCTTAAACAATTTTAAACAAGTATTTAAAGAGTATTTTTGGATATGTTCTCAGGTGTACATGCAGGAAAATTTTATTGGAAAAATATGGAACTTCTGGATCATAGACTATATACTCTTCAGCTTTACTAGATGTTACCAAATTTTTCTCTAAAGTGATTAAAACAATTTACAGTTTCAAGAGCCATAAATGAGAATTCATACTTTCCCACATCTTCAAACATACTTGGCATAATTAATATTTTTGATTTTTGCTAATCAGATATGTGTGAAATGGTATCTCACTCTTATTTTAAGTTGCATTCTCCTGATTTCTAGGGAGAGTATAGAAGATTGTATATTTATTTATAATCATTTGCTGCCCTAACTATGAGAGGGCTGCACCTCCCCATCCTATCCACCCACTGACATTAGGCTTGATCCTGTGTCTTGCAAATATAATGGGGACAGAAACAATATGTGTCGTTTCTAAGCAGAAGCTTCAAGAGCCATCACATCATTCTACCATTTCTCTTTTTCCTCTGCCTCAGAACAACAAATGCCAGAAAAGAGCTGTGTTCCTTCAACCTGTATTACAGAATGAAGAAGAACCATCGGGCTAACACCCACAGTCAACATATAGTGTAAACAAGAGGTAATACTTTGTTATTTTAAGCCACCACTGAGATTTTGGGTCATTTGTTATCACAGCATAACCGACTTAAGGTAAAAGACGTATTACATAAATCGGCTATAAAAATATGGTGTTGCTATAACAAACAAACAAAACCCTAAAATGTGCAGTACTGTCTCCTAGACCAGACCAGGGAAGAGTTCCTGAGCTAAAGAAGGTAACCCATATTATACAGTGGTGAAACATTTGGTCAGCTGATAACATACCAGCTTGCAGTTTTAGATGAAAAGATTGGGAAGTTGAACGTTACTAGTATGTCTTAAGTGCTATTGGCTGTATTTGACAAAGTTACAAAAAAAAAATTAGCTTTCACACACACACACACACACACAAAATGGCTGTCTTACAAAGAGCAATGGAAGTGAATAGAGAGATTTTCAAGATTCATGTCTTACACAGTTGAAGGAATCAACTGTTCCTCATCTCCACCCACTGAGAAATGTTTTGAGTGGCAAAGGCTGAATAAACTAACCCAAGGGCTAGGCTACCATACAATTCTATTAAAACCTTTGAATTGATTAATTTGGCACTCAGTAAATCCTTTCAGTTGGACAAAATGGCTCACGGAGAAGATACTAAAGGCCTGGCCCTCCTAAGAAACCTGATCCGGTCTAGGTACTGGCAGTTGAGAAACAGCCATTACCTCAACAAGATTTGTGAGTTAGACACATGGAACAGTGTCCAACAGATAAAAAGACAAAGAAGTTGTTGAGAGTCGTGAGCTGTACTGCCATGAGAGCTACTAGTGTGGATTAGAAGAGTTAAAAACTTAAAAAGAACCATTGGGCCCAAATTCTATAAACAGGAAGCAGGTTGAGAGGTCTCCTTAGGTCCTGAGGAAACCATATTGTCAAACATCTACTTGCAGATATGGCCAAGGAACATCTTGGGAAAGGAAGGACCTCCCAAAGGGTAAAACCATGGGCCATGGAAACAGTAGACTGGGGAGTTATTTCCAGGGTGTAGAACCTAAGAGACAAGACCAATCCCCTATTTTTGAAAAACATACCACATTTTACTAATTGCCATTGCTTTAAAACAAACCTTGATAACCACTCCTTTTTCTTAGAAGGACACTCAATCTCAACATGTTAAAAAAACAAAAGCTATTATGGGTGGCTTGTAAAGTAAAATATCATGGCAAAGGCATACCTCTACTACTCCAAAACAATGATACAGAAATTATTTCACATATACATTTTTGTCTGTAAAACTATATCTCTATATGACATATTTTTTTTAAAGAATTTATTTTTTTCCTTTTTCTCCTCAAAGCCCCCCAGTACATAGTTGTATATTCTTAGTTGTAGGTCCTTCTAGTTGTGGCATGTAGGACGCCACCTCAACGTGGCTTGATGAGTGGTGCCATGTCCGTGCCCAGGATTCGAACCGATGAAACACTGGGCCACCTGCAGTGGAGTGCGGGAACTTAACCACTCGGCCACGGGGCTGGCCCCTATATGACATATTTTTTTAATGATGATTTTAAAATCTTCAAACAGTGGGGCCATTATATTATTTTGAGAAAAACAGCTGATTCAATTTAAACTATAACATAGAGAATGAGCAAATCCACTGAACTGCTGCTGAAGGTACGTCAGCTGTTGTAGAATCACCTTAGACATCGATTGGTTAATTTAATGAAAAAAGGTTTGGAGTCTGAACAAATTTACAACGTTGACGTGACAGGATCTTACCTGAAGTTATGGTCAGGAAAACACACACGTCCAGGAGTGTGCACACACACACAATCAACACTGCCAATAATCACTAGCATCTTTAATATTATAAAGTAAGGCCGTCACTTTTAATTGAATTAAAGAAGATAAAAGATGTTACAAGGTAAAATCCTACCTAAAATTACCTACCTGTTTTTACATAAATTCATAAAGAATATGAATAATTTTTATGAGATACTCCTCTCCTTTAGCCTCAAAATATGCAGCTGAAAGGCTCTGAATTAGATTTATGACAATACTCCATTTTAACTCATAAAATATAGCCAGAACATAAAATACAGCTGGACAATAGTATAATTCAGTGTAATCTCATTTTTTTCTAATCTGTGACAATGTAATAATTATAAATAAAGTCATACTAATTGCTGATGCTAAGACTTTTACTCCAGTTCTAGGTATTCAGAAATGCTCTATATCATTAACTCATCACTCATAGCATTCAAAGGAAAATGGTAAATAAAAATACCTATATTTAAACATAAGTGAAATATTAAAATAAATTTTATGGTTGTAATAACAAAGGAGATTCATGTTCACTGCAGATAAGCAAAATATTGTTCTCAATCAAACTAATAAAACATTTTCTACTAATATTATGATATATATCCTTGATATGTTTTGTTTGTATACATAGAAAATGAATTTTATTTGTGAACATGTACCTGTGTGTGTGTGTATATACACTCTATTACAAACCATTATTTTCATCTAATAAAATATGAACATCTTTCTGTATTCGTGTTTTTCTTTTTTTTGAGGAAGATTAGCCTGAGCTAACATCTGCTGCCAATCTTCTTCTTTTTGCTGAGGAAGACTGGCCCTGAGCTAACATCTGTGCTCATCTTCCTCCACTTTATATGTGGGATATCTACCACAGCATAGCTTGCCAAAGGGTGCCATGTCCTCACCCAGGATCTTATTACACATTAAGTGGTTTCTATTTTCTTATAGTTTTCACACACAAAATATAACGTTTTTGAAAAACAGCTAATTCTCATTCAGGATTATTCTTAGGATAAATTCCTAATGGGACTGTTGAGTAATAATAAACAATTACATATATTGTTTTTCAATACATTGCTCAGTTGCTAGCAGAAAGGTGTTACTGATTCTAATAGTTTTATATAAGAGGAATGATTTTCCTCTCAATTACTATCACTGAGTATTAACATCTTCATTTTACTTAATAATTTTTAATTTAAAATTGTCTATCATTGATTTAAATTGTATTTATTTGATTTCTTCTGATAACCAACATTCTTCCAAGGTTATGGAACTCTATTTAGTTCTAGGTAAGCCTGAGTCAGAGAGTGTCATATTTGTAAAATTACCCTGACTCTGTTTGGTTACACCTTCTCATCTGAAAAGCAGATATGTATGTGACAGCCCTGTATGGATTTCAACTGCAAAGTGTTACTAAATGAAATTAAGCTAAACAAGCAAATGAGTTTCATGAACACTACCACTTTTGGTTGAGCTTTAAAATAAGCACTTTCAAATAATGTTGAAAACAATGTAATCTTAAGTGAAGGAAAACAAAAGATTGAACATCCATGCATTCTTCCTCCATAAGAAACAAAGGGGAAAATTGTCCATGTTTAGACATTTTTATTATTTTATTATAAATTTTTGTCTTTAATTTCCCTAGTTATAGGGCCTCAGGCAGCCACCTTCTTTTCAGGAAAAAATGGTTATGGCCTTATGTTTATCATTCACATAATTCAAGCTATGAGGGAAGTCATAGGTTTTGGAAATATCAGTGAAAAAAATGTCAACTCTCTTAAAGGCACTTTCCTGTGGAATAGACTTTCTGGACCACTTTCTTCTGCACAAAACCATCAGGGCTGGTTGAAACTAGGCTGATTTCTTGATGTTTCCAACAAGATGAAGCAGCAGTTACAAGAGCGTGTAAAGATGGCGGCACAGGGGGACTCTGAACTCACCCCCTCCCATGGAAACGACAAATTTACATCTACTCTTGTAACAATTACCCCTGAGAGAGAACTGAAAACTGGATAAAAAGAGCCACCACAGCCGGGGACAGTGCTGACTGAGGTGGAAGAGGCAGAAATTGCCTTCCGGAGATAAAAAAGCCACCTTCAAGCCACAAATCCTTCACAGCTGGCTGGGAGCAATCCATGGAGGAGTGAGGGACCTGAGGGGGGGGAGCATGACCACCGTAAGCAGCTTTTGGACTCAATACAACCAAGATGAGTGTCATAAATCTGGCTTTGCTGGCTATTAACTACAAGGGGGAACATCCCCAGGAAAGCTATTGGAAGTAAGGGGGAAAAAGCCTGTTCTTAAGGGCCCATGCACAAATTCACCCCTTTTGGGAAGCAACCTAAACTCACCAGAAAGAAAGGTGCACAGTCCTTTGGTGAGAAGAGACTCACTTGATAGCCTCTGGGAGCATCTTGGTGAGAGATGAGACCTCTCCAGGGACTGAGACATAGATGGCAGCCATTATTGTGATCTAATAGAGGCATGCTGACACAGACACTGGTAGATGTCATTGGATTTCTTCCCCTGGCCTGTTAGCCAGGGGTCTGTCTCACCCACTAGAGTGCCAGTTTAATCCATCTCAGCCAGGGCATGCAGCTCGCCTTAGGGACTGGCCCCAGCCAACGGCAAGGCCTCAGGCAACTTGGGGGCCTGCAAAGGTGGGATGCCTGGTACCTGTGTAATGTGGCTAGTGGGTCCACTGTGTGGGGCAGAGCATGTATGAGGGGTGGGCGTGCATTGGCAGGATGTGTGGGGGACCTTTGCAGTGGGGTAACTGAATCTGTTTCAGTGGGTTGGGGTGCATGCATGTGGCAGGACTGTGTTGACAGGTTGTTTGGCTCTGCAGGCACTAGGGCCTGTCAGTGGTAGCAGACTTGTGTTTCCAAAACAGTCACATAGGGGATTGGTTCCCCTTTGCAAAGCCTGAAACAATTGGGTGCACCAATGCCTGGGGTTAGCCCCATCAGCTGCTGTCCTGAGAGAGCTGACAACAGCCTTGCAGGCTGGAGGCCAACAGCAACTGTAAGCCCCTGAGCCTAGAAATGAGTCACGCTGGGGGCCTGCTCACTTAAGAGAAAAACTACAACAGGAATGTGTTATTAGACCTTGCAGCCAACTGTAGTGGGGCTTCCTAAATCTGATAAAGTAACTGAAGGGTACATAGCAGCCACATGCAGCTGAGCATTATAACCTTCTGGCCAGGGGAGAACCCAGCCTTGCTAGGCACCTGCAGCAAGAGCAACCCTGCCACAACACAAAGACACATGGAGACCAAACAGGGGATGCTCTTGGAACATTCTGAACTAGTGACAAGAAAGAAGCACCCTTCTGGGCATCATGAGGCATATCTTGCATAAGGCCCCTTCTCCAAAATTGGGAGATGTAGCTGACACACCTAATACACAGATATAATCACAGAGAAAGAGGCCAAATGAGGATACAAAGGAATACATTCCAAGTAAGGGAAGAGGACAAAACCCCAGAAAAAGGACAGAGATAAACAATCTACCTGACAAAGAGTTCAAACAAAGAGTCATAAGGATGCTCACTTATCTTGGGAGAAGTGTGGATGAACTCAGTGAAAACTTCAACAAAGAATTGGAAAATATGAAAAAGAACCAATCAGAAATGAAGAATACAATACTGGAAATGAAAAATTTACTAGAAGGACTCAATAGCAGAGTAGATGATACAGAAGAACAGATCAATGAACTGGATGAAAGATTAGAGGAAATCACCCAAGCTGAACAGATAAAAGAAAAAATAATTAAAAAGAACGAGAATAGTCTAAGGGACACCCACGACAACATCTAGCACACTAACATTCGTATTATAGGTGTCCCAGAAGGAGAATAGAGAGACAAAAGGGCAGAGAATCTATCTGAAGAAATAATAACTGAAACCTTTCCTAACCAAAGGAAGGAAACAAACATCCAGGTACAGGAAGCACAGAGAGCACCAAACAAGATAAACTCAAAGAGGCCCACACCAGACACATTACAACTAAAATGTCAAGAATTAAAGAGAGAATCTAAAAGTGACAAGAGAAAGGCAACAAGTTACACACAAAGGAAACAACATAATGCTATCAGCTGACTTCTCAGCAGAAACCTTACAGGCTAGAAGGGAGTGGCATGATATATGTAAAGTGCTGAAAGGAAGAAACCTACAGCCAAGAATACTCTACTTGGCAAGTTTATCATTCAGAATGGAAGGAGAGATAAAGAGTTTCCCAGACAAGCAAAAATTAAAGGAGTTTATCACCAAGAAACCAGCTTTACAAGAAATGCTAAGGGGACTTATTTAAGTGGAAAAGAGAAGAACATAAATAGGAATAAGAAAATGATCAAAAAAAAAAAAAACAATAAAGATGTAGTTAGCTTGACTTCATTAATTCTCCATAATGGTAAAATGCTGCTTATGTCCCAGTAGAGAAACCATGATATGCTAACAATAGAAAATGTATTGCTTCTGAATAGCTAATTGGTAAAAAACAATTCATAAAAAGTGTCAATCTGAAATTTACAGTTCTGTGTATTTCTTAAAATTATTTTCAATATTGCTCCCCTTTACATAAGAAAGTCAATAATGTGGAATTATAATGATACATCAGGAAAAAAATATTCTGAGAGAAATTCACTGGGAACAGTTCTCTCAAGAAAATTTTAAATTGTTGTCTTAAGAGAATATATTAGAAAGATATCTTAATGTTATTTTAGCTGTAGGCAATATAAGCCAAACTAGCAAAATGGAAGAAATAAACATGGGGTGCAGTTTATCTAAAAACTCCTGTACACCCAATGCAGTCTCCAGAAGGGAAGGGGCCTGGCACCTCCTGGGACCCTGATGGCAGAGGCTTGTCGGCTTTTCTCTGGAGTTTGGTCACCAGCTTGGCTCACTTTCCAAACGCTGGGCTGTCACATTTGTCCACTCCAAGGGTCAATTTACAGAGGGGGGGGTTCTAATTTCTCCAGCTGTGCCTGCTGCTGGATGAATCACCACGTTCAGAGGTCAGAATCCAAAGCACAGCCACAGCCTCTGGGACAGTCACTGTGCACTGGAGCCATCCAAATCGAGCATACTCTCAGGAAAGAGAGCTTCAGGAGCTCAAATAGATGTCCGTGCCATACTCTAGCTTCCCCACTTGTTTATCTAGAAAGAGTCATCAATCACTGTGTGTCTGCTACAGATACTTCAAAATCAGTTTACCAGATATTCTAAGGATTATGAATAGGCTAATGATTTTAGATAACTTCAAATTTATTAAATAGAATTTAAAACAGCAATTATTGTGCATGGTACTTGCATGATTTATTTTCATACTGGAGAGTGTCCATGCACAAAGAAAAGTAAAAGGCTTGGAAAATACACATATTACATGCTTGCATTTGAATGCATCGTATGTGACTTTGGCAGGATAGTTAATACTTAGAAATCTACACATTTAATGAACTTATATTTTCACCTCCTCTTTGAACTACAGACTATATTTACTTGAATAAGAAGTAGACCGATCATTTCATAATGATAAATATAAGAGGAAACTTGCTGGGAATACTTGTAGAATTGAGATACTAGCCAATGTTCTGTTTCCTGATACAACAGTAATTCAATTTAGTTTTCCAAAAATCTTCCCACTCTGATATCCTGGAATACTTGGGGACTAGAATCCAAATGTATGGTTATAAGTATAATCCTTTAATCACTACAATGCAGTGGACTCTTTATTTACTGTCCACAAAGGACTTACTAGATATGTGTTTCATAATATTTTTCCACATTTGTCTGAACCATGAGAAATTTTTTGAACGAACAGAAATTTCTACTAATACTTTAGCTCACTGTTATGGAATGAATTGAGTTTCCCCAAAATTCATATGCTGAAGGCCTAACCCACTGCACCTCAGAATGTAACTATATTTGGAGACAGGCCCTTTAAAGAGATGATTAAGTTAAAATGAGGCTCTTAGGGTGGCCTAATCCAATCTGACTGATGTCTTTATACTTGATAAAGCAAAAGCATAAAGATACCTGCACCCTTATGTTCATTGCAGCATTACACACAATAGCCAAGACTTGGAAGCAACCTAGGTGCCCATCAAAGGACGAATGGATAAAGAAGACGTGGTATATATACACAATGGAATACTACTCAGCCATAAGAAATGATGAAATCCGGCCATTTGTGACAACATGGATGGACCTTGAGGGTGTTATGCTGAGTGAAATAAGTCAGAGGGACAAAGTCAAATACTGTAGGATCTCACTCATAAGTAGAAGATAAAAACAACGACAAACAAACACATAGCAACAGAGAATGGATTGGTGGTTACCATGGGATGGGGGAGGTAAAAAGGGGTGATTAGGCTCACATGTGAGGGGATGGACTATAATTAGTTTTTGGGTGGCGAACATGATGTAATCTACACAGAATTTGGAATATATTACGATGTACATCCGAAAGCTATATAATGTTATAATCCAATGTTACTGCAATTAAAAAATAAGTAAATAAAGAAAGAAAGAAAGAAAGAAGAGATTAGGACACAGATAGACAGAGGTGGCACACAGAAGAAAGGTCATGTGAAGACGCGGGGAGGAGGTGGTTCCCACAAACCACGGAGAGAGGCCTCGGAAGAAATGAACCCTGCTGACACCTTGATCTTGGACTACTAGCCTCCAGAACCTGATCAAATCAACCTCTCTTATTTAAACCACTCAGTCTGTGGTACTTTGCTATGGCAGCCCTACCAAATGACTATGCTCATGTTTGTTTAAAGATCTTGAATATTTAAAAATATTTAATGTAAATCGTATTTCCAGAATCTGCTAGCATGCCACTTTTGACATTTAGGTTTTAATATATTTCATAAGTATTTTACGGCATTTTACATTTATATTTATTATCACTAGTAAATTTTTTAACTTCTCAAAATTTAAGTCTAGGTCTACTCAAAATCTCTAAGACATTTGAAAACATCTCGCTATGTTTATATAGTATATGGCATGAGAAGTAATAGAAAATGACAAAATCTAGCAAGTTAGACTAAAATATCAAATCATGTTTTATGGAACTCAGTAAGTTTATGAAATAGTTTTATCGTTGCTGACCATGAATCACTTTTCAGATCATCAGTTACCGAAGGTCAAGGCCATGAATAGCATGCTATTTGCTCAATAAAAATGTAGATAGATTATTCTTGATTCCCCGAAACTCCAACAGTTTGCTGGTGTTAAGGAACTGGCCATGTGGGTAACAGGGCAGTGGACTGACAATGCCACTATCGGAGAAAGCCAGTTGGTCTACTGACAAATAGTACAACGGTAAGTACATCTCTAAGTTTCAGAGCAATTCCTTTAAGACAGGACACTTTTGGAAAGCTACGATTAAAGCAGATGTACATAAACCTACAGTGACAAATATTCATGGGTCAGACGCAATACTTAAAAATGATGTATTCATTCAGTCCAATAATAAAAAAAAAACACTATTTGGCATTGTGTCTAACCATATGACTGATTTTTATTTGCTTAAAATTGTGTCTCAGAAATTCATGTTTCCTTGATGTATAAATATTAGTCAGGGATTTTTAAATGAATAAGAATTGCAATGCAATTAGATAGTTCTGCTTTAGCTATCTATTCTGGAAATAGTTGCAAGGATGAGAGTGTCAGGATTATGGACAGGAAAGTAAACAGCATTCCAATGGCTCTTATTGCTCATTTATTCTTTAATTCAACAATTATTAAGAGACTTCTCTGTGCCAAGAACTGTGCAAAGCTCCACAGGAAATAGAAAACAGCTAAGACAGTTGCACTCCTGCATATTTCACATTTCTTGAACCTTATATCCCATTTAGCTTGCTACACACTTCTTTAAATCAACCATTGTCTCACAGCCAACTTTCAAAAGGGCAGTCTATCCATGCATGTTCATGCCAGCACCCACCACCTCCTTGGCCCACTACAACCTGGACTCCACTCCTACCATTTCACGAAAACCACACTCCTAAAGGTTGCCAGTAAACGAGTTATCAAGTGCCTTTCTCAGTTCTCCAACTTAATATTGCACTGGGTGACACTGAATGTGCTTCCTTCTTGATATTTCTGCTCTGGCTTGTATGATAGTATGGACTTTTTGTTCTCTTGTAAACACTCCTTAATTTTAATCTATAGGCCTTAAAGTTTCTTTTTGTTACTATATTCTTTCTCCTCCAGGGTTGCTTCTTGGTGATTTCCATGGTTTTGACCTTTCACAGGTTACACAGACTTATTACAAATCATCTTCTGGCCATCTTTCTTGATGGGTATTTAAATTCATTATGTCCTGAACTGAATGGATCATTTTCCCTCTCTGCACTAACTACATCCCATCTAGCTAAATCTGCTCCTTCTCCAGTTTGCTGTAATTATGGTAATAGAGCTGCCATTCTCAGAGTCACTAACACTTGGATCTTGGAGTTAGCTATGGGTCCAAGTTCACCCAGACACGATATCAAACCAGTTCCAAGACCCTCTGGCTCTGCCTCTGTAATACCTGCTGCATGTGCGTCTCCCTCTCCACTTTTACTGTTTCCTTCTTCATTTCCTCTTCCTTCTTGGGAACACAGCTGACTGGATTCCTCGCCATCTTGTTCTCCCCAAGATTCTTCCCACTGATATCACACTTCTACACTTTAATCTTGCTACTTATTTCTTCCATGATTGAAAAAAATCCAACCTTTATCTACTTCTCTCACCTTTCATTCCTTAGATGGTAGATAATCTCTTTCTACGCCTTTGGAAGAAATGTTTGTACTTAGTTTTTTGACATTCACTCATTCCTCCACCCCACAAACATGGATTTAACATTTTTTGTCTCCACACCATGTGAAATCAATGTCTCCGTCTCTCATAAACCTGCAGCTGGTACTAACATCTTGTGTTCTAGTACTGATTTCTCTAGAGAAGACAGAATTCTTTCCTGGTTAGTTTCTACACCTAATAGTGAGTTTATAACTTAATCTGCATTATAATCAAGAAAAAAGGAAAGGATATTAGGCCCTCCAATCAGCAATATGTAGAGGGCCTAGGTATGATTCCTAGGAACTTATTTTTCTCACCTGCTCTCAGACCTGGTCCCATTTCTCCTACTCTTTCCAGCGCAAGCCTTTATGTTACAACTTTATCCATGATTATAGCTTCATTTAGAGCTCATTCATGCAGATTTATACCTAAGGTGTTAAGAGAAGGTTCATAAGAGTGGCCTGTCAGTGTACATAATGTGGATTTCTTGATTCCATTGTGCATATAAATGAACTTGCATTAATGGTAATGATTTTCACTTGCTCATTGCCTTCACCTATAAAATTGTTCCCCTCCTCAACCCCATCCCATACAAAGCTCTCACCTATTCTTGAAGTTGTTGAGAGAATTCAGTAAGTGCACACAAACAATATCTTCATTTTTATTCTACTTTGGCTCTTTTATAGCCTCCTTGTTCAAGTTCACATTCTGCATTGCACATGAAATCTACTGTAGGTAAATAAGGGGTAAAATCTCTATAAACTATTTTTAGTAGGGGAAAGTCAATTCATTTATTCTAATTGAAGGTCTAGGGTGAGGCTAAATGAGAGAAAAAGGGAAGATGAGAATTAATATACAAATGGCTTCACTGTATGAAGCACTAGTGTCTGAATGTGTATCTGTGCACTTACATTAATTTGACAGTGATTCCACCTGCAAATGAAACAAGAAGATGTGTCAGAGAATAAGTCTGTCAAAGAGAGGCCATAACAAGCATCTAAAGAGGTGTACAGTGGACTCATACTGCACATACAAGATACTAGTGATATTTAAACTAGATGGGGAGAGGAAGAGGGTAGGGGATAGAGGGTTGGGGAAGAGAAGAATGCAGATTATTCAAACACTGAGGGTAATTCTACCAGCCGTTGCACTGAATGAATGTATATTCTAGATAGAACATGAAATAAGAGAAGAGAACCTGCTAGTGAATCCGTGTGTCTTATTAGCTAAGCTACCACGTGTCTCCTGTACTTCTAGCCTCAGACACGGAATTCCACACTGAATATGAATTGAGCGCTTGAAGATGTGCATGTTTCACCTCACGTTGGTCACTAAACACCAGCAAACAACTTCATCTGGAGCTCAAATGAAGAAACAACACTGTGTTTCAGTGCAAGAGGAAAACCTAGCTGTGTTGGACATTTTTAGAGAGTATAAAGAATTTGGCACTCAAATGTTGCTATCTATAACAAGCTGACACCAATGTAAGAAGCCACTTCATGTATACTTTACATGGAGTGCTTTAGAATAAAGAACAGCACAGTCAGAATCTTTGGTGAGAATGAAAAGGTAGATGTCAGAATTTACAAACAATATTTTGAGTCACAGTAAAGAGAATACAATTATTTTATAATGTTATATCAACTCATATTTCCAATTCTACCAGCAACACTGTAAACAGAACTATTTTAAGAGTATATGTCACCACATAAAATAGATGGAATAGTCTTTATTTACTTTAAAAGTGAAATCTAAAGTGGATTCTCATGACAAAAATCTATCTAAGATGGAATTCTATTATAACCTCCAACTATTATTTAAATATTCCTATTTTTGAAATCAAGGAGAGAAAGTCTAAAATCTTACTTTGTGTAGTGAAGAAATAAGTAATTAAAGCTTAATAGAATTAAAATTGATGCTATGGAACTAATAATGAAAGTTGTGAGTTGTCTCTTTCCTTTTTAAAGAGCTTCTGGCCTCAATATATGGTAGATTTCAAAACATTATCCATTAGAATTCATTATTAATAAATAATACTGCTGATTTTAAAGAGATTATATATTAATATGACGGATAAATTAGGCTGTTCGTGAAAAGCATCTCAATGAACACTATTTGTTCTTTAAAGTCTGATAACATAAAAAAGAAAAAAGTAATAATTTATGATACCTTATACTTTAAAGCACAGAGAGGTATAGCTGGCTAGTTTCACCATTAATATTCAGGGTTTTGAACTTCAAATTTAATGACATGTATAAGTCAATTCTCTAGTTAATTTGGATACAGATTATTTTTAAATAAAATTTAAAAAATCTGAATATCCATACCTCAACAGATAGTTGAGTTTTTAAGAAATTAAACTAAAATGAAGGTACAGGGAGACTCCAAACATAAAAATTCAGAGTCTAAGTGAAATAAAAAACATAAAGGCCTCATAATTCATTCATAGGAGTGGTGCTTCTGGTAGATTATATTATTGTTCTCCAAAATTCCCTGCCCTGTCTTATGAGAGGACTATGCATCCATGCCTTGGTGAACTGTGGTTATTTGAATCACTCTGTCCAATAAAATATAAACTGAAGTTCCTCTACTATTCTGAGTGGAAGCTTAAGGTGCCTAGGTGCGCTTCACTATGCTTTCTTTCCCCCCTTTCATCATGATGAGAAATTCATAATAAAAGATATATCTCCAGCCTAGGACATGGCATGAAGGTGACACGCAGCAAAGGATCAGCAGTGATCATGTAACATGAGCAGGAAAAAAAAAAAAACACTTCGTTATGATAATCCATTCTGATTTAGGGGCCATTTGTTACTGCAAAATTACAATAACCCATTCTAACGTATATGGGGCCCATAGAGTTACGCAGTCTGCAGCCTGAATAACTGTATATGGCAGCCCTGGCACTGCAATCTAATTCAACATTCTTCCAAAGATTCTTTAAAAACAATGATTCTAAAATATCTGCCAAATCTGAAAAAATATGGATTATTTTTAATCATGAGAGAACACTTTTAATTTCTATTCTAATTTGATTTTCCAACCTAATATGATAAACAATCTACTCAGGATACATAAAATCATAGGTAGAGTTTTTTCCACCTACAGAAACCAATATCCACAAGCTTGTTGCTTTGTTAAAAGGACGAAAGCACATGCCTTCCACTTTTCTACCCTAATGACAAACGGTGAAAACACAGATGTTTTGTTAATTTATTATCAGGCATCTTTTTTAAACTATAACCGTATCTTCTCAAGTAAAACTAATTGTTTAGAATGTGTTAAGTATTCAGGACTAAGAGCCACATGTACTGTCCTTCATAGTAGCACTTACATATTTGCACATAACAACAGATAGTATCACCAAATGCTTGTTCCATTAAATTTAAAACTTCCTTTAGGAGAGTAACTGCTTTCTACAATAAAACAATCACCCAAATTCAATATTAAAGAAACACAGAGGTCCCTTAGAAGGCAAGCCTGATCTAAACGGAAGAAATAATTTCTCATATTTTCACAGGTGTGCAGAAATCTAGTCATATACTTGTTTTTTACATCGAAACTAAAGATGTATTTGTCAGCCTTCATAGCTAACTTGCTTTGCATAGACACACTGCACTTTGTTTTGAATACTTAAAAATACACTTTCAAAGAAATCATTAATCACCAAAAGATAATACCATTTCAACTTCCAATATGAAGCTTTTTACCTACTACTTTCTAGATAATTTGTTACACACAATGGTTGTCATTGATGCTAGTGAAGCTTCACTCCCACCTACAGAAAACTTAACTGGCAGAGTCATAACGATCCCCGGCAATAACAATCACTTCTAGTCTTTCTCACTTCAGTCCACACACTCTGACTTTTCTCTGCTCATTACCAACCTCAGACATTTTCTATTCCTCCTTAGAGCCAGACAATGTAAATTTATTTGCTCTGATTTCCATTGCCCCATGATCACTTTGCAACCTGCAATTCACCAAATGCCTATATGAACGAACTAAATTTAAGAAATACTTATTATATATCTTGTAAGTTTAAAGCAATATGTATACCCTGCAGAAGATTCACTATTGGGGACAATTTATAAAAAAATCATGTAATCTGATGTTGGAAATATAGCACAGTATCAACCCCTGAAGCGGACTTTAGGCAAACTCTTGTGAGATTTCAGAGAACAGGAAGGTTATGTTTCCTTGGGGAGTCAGGAAACAGTTAAGGAGATCTTGGTGTACCGATGGTGTCTCCAAGGAAGCGATTATAGCTCAGGAATAAGGAAGTAACAGCCAGTGATACCATCACAAACAAAGAGATGCAAATGCAAAAAGTCAGACATCGTTTATTTAGCAATAGAATGGCCAGTTTTGCTGTAGTTCTGGAGTTGGAGGAGAGCAGTAACAAGTGTGTTTGAGAAGGTAGGCTGAGGCCATAGTGTGGAGGATCTTACATGTTAAGCTGTGGATTTCACATTCAACATAGCTGGCAGTAGTGAGAAATAAAGATTATTGTAACAGTTCTGCTCTTGTAACATTAAATTGGCCTCAAAGTGAATTGAAGGCAGAAGTGATTGAAGAAAGGGAGATTCATTAAATAAAAGTTCCAGAAAGAGTTAGTAGGGTCCTTTCCTTGAATAGAATGGTGGTAGTAGGAACGAGGATATGTAATGGCATCATGAAGGCAGAGCCAATGGGATCTGACAACTAATTAGGTGTGAGAGGAAAGAAAGTAAGCGTAGAGTTAATTACGTAATCATGAAGAAAAGACTCCCAAATAGCATTTGACTGCTGGGAACCATATATGCCACATGAATCCAATATGTCCTTAACACTAAGTACTCAGTATTTCCAATTCTAAATTTTAAGTAATATTTAAACCAAGCCTGTATTTGTTTTGTAATTTTAAAGGAAACAGTAACACTAAAAAGTAACAGAGGAGAAAAAAATAAGGAACACAAGAAAAGTAGTTCAAACTTACAGAAATCCAACAGTCTGCATAAAACACATAAAAAAGAAAATCATCCAAAATAAAGGTCAACAATGATAATATTTATATAGGTTTTTTTAAGACAGTGTGCAAATCAGTGTGCAAAATGGCCTTAGTCACTGCTGTGAGAACATTTGGTTTATACAGGCAGGCTAGTAATTTAATTAAAAGAATATCGGGTAGCTCACAGAACCTTCGGGAGAGTGTGAGAACTGGATCAGAGGCTACATTCAAAACCAGGGCACAGAACCTCTTCCAAGCTTCCAGCTAGATCTGGATACCAGCTGCCACAGTGTGAACCACCAGCACCACCAACATGGGTCACCGCACACTGCCACTAGAACTGCTGCTCTGCTGTCTCTGGAAATCAGATCGATCTGCCACAGTTTCCATGACTTCTCAGCAGATAGAGTACTGATACTTCCCACTAGTGAGACTCATTTGCAGACCCTGCATCATGCCATGCCCTAGCTGAAAGGGAGCCTTGGGAAGCAGCAACCTGGCACTTTCAACTTCTGTATGGAAGCAAGTTCTAACACCTAAGAAGAGACCTCTGTGCTGGTAGGCCTAAAAGGATGCTAGACAAAATACTGTTAATAGACACATTTCAATGTCTAAAAAGAAGTGTATGAAATTATATTAGTCTCGTTGATGTTCTAAGTGGCAAAAATTCAGATCAAATGGCAAACATTTTAACTTGTGTAAATCTATTTGTTTATTAATATAAAAGTGACTATATGGGGATTTCAGTGATGTTTGGTCAAAAGAGATATTTCACTTGATTTGTTGTTTATCAGTGTCAGGTTAGAGCTGCCATGAAAACAAGGCATATCTAGGGAAATAAATTTTAACATAAACATGTTTAATTCATAAATAGGATAGCTATCTATTATTGTGTTATATTCAAAGTTTGGATTAAACTGAATGATATACTGTTTATAGAGAAAAAAATAAAATGAAAAGGTTGGATTAATATACATAGTAATATACATAAAATGTATAGCTCCAGGAAGGAGACGTGCAAGAGGTACTAGTTATCTGAGCCACTAAATAACGCCTGAATTTATGTCTGAATGGCCATCTGTGGGTACATATAGGTACAGAAAATGATCTAACTAGATTTAAAGATGCTAATGACTCTACTTCCAGCAGTAGAGAGAGCACTGATTACCTACGGCATGATCTGGCAATGAAAATATGCAAAATATCTCAACTGGATACTCTTAATCCACCACTTCTAAGAAGCAAAGATCCAAGAGACTGTGTATATGATACTTCAATATTGAGATTGCTGAAAATCAAATGCAGAATCTCCTCTTGTGACTGGCTGAATTACAATGCAAGTGGAACTCCTCATCTTGATGGGTATCTACTCTTAAAGTGAGGGCACTAACTGGGAAGAAATGGAATACTATAAGTTTGAGTGGGATGTGTAGGAAGACCCTGATGAAGCTGAGGACATCAGCCCTCTAAATGCTGATGAATCTTCTTTGCCAGTAGAAGAGTTCTCCCCACCCACACTGGGAGTATGCTCTGCACCCCTAACTGAGGGGTCTGACCCCACCCTGCCTGAGGAAAGAATAACAGCCTCCCCTGAGGCAGCTGCTGTGCAAGACAATGCTGAGTTTCCTCAGGACTCACCCTCACCACCCCTATTTGCTTCTAGACCTATAACTCTACTCAAGTCTCAGCAGGACACTAAAGGTGAGGTAGAAGATGTGACCTATGAGGACATGTACTACACTCCCGAAGAACTACTTAAGTGTTCTAATTTATATAGACAGGTATCCGGGGAACATGAGTAAGAAGGAATATTAAGAATGTGGGATAGGAAGTGGTTCAAGATGGTGGTGTGAGAAAATACTAAACTCACCTCCTTTCATGGACACAATAAATATACAGCTACGTGTGGAACAAATCCCTCTGAAAAGAGCCTGAGAACTAGCTGAATGTCTCCTCCACAATAAAAGATAAAAGGGCCACATCAAAACTAATAGGAGAGGCAGAGACATGCTCTTGCCAAAACCCCACCTGTGGCACAACAATCCACAATCAGGAAGGATATCAAGAAAAAAAAGAAGGACTAGATAAATAAACAGAGCTTCTCCCTGAGGAGCAAGAGATTTGTACCCCATGCTAGGCAGCCCAACTCTTGGGCCATGAACCAAAGAGATGAGCCCCCAAAGCATCTAGCTTTGAAAACCAACAGGGCTTACATTTAGGAGAAACACCCGGCAGTAGGGAACAAACATTCTGCTCTTAAAGGGCTCATATGCAGACCCAATCACCCTGGAACCCAGTGCAAGGAGCATCAGTTAGAAAGAGCCTAGACCGTATGTGAAGGAGGTTCATTTGCTAATCTTAAAGTACCTGCCAGATGGGCAGAAGTCTGCGAGGACTCTCTCTGAGGAAGGAATGCTGGCAGACTCCATTTTCATAGGCTCCTTCTACCTTGCTGATGCTGGTACCAGTGGGTGCCAATTTTGTACTCTGACTCAAACCTGCTAACAGGAGTGGATGAACAGCTCTCTGCCCCGCTCATGGACAGCACTACTTGATGCAGTGGGGAATCAGCCTTGCCCACCAGCCCCATGCTCCATGTGGCCCTGATGCAGAGCAGCCCTATCTGCTGGCCCTGTGCTGCTCATGCAGATACCACCCACTTATGCAGCAGGCAAGCAGCCCTGCCCCCACATGCCACTCCTGCGACCCCCATGAGAGCCAACAAGTACATGCAGCCCACACAAGGGACACCCTTTGACTGCCAGCACTGCTGGTCAGGGAGAATTGTGCTTCTGGGCCCCAAGTAACATCCATACAAGGCTGCTCCTTCAAGACTGTGAGAGGGAGTTGATTTCCCTAATACCTAAAACAAATATGGAGAATCAGGCAAAATGAGGAGACAGAGGAGTATGTTCCAAATGAAAGAACAAGACAAAATATCAGAAAAAGACATTAATCAAATGGAGATAAATAATCTACCTGACAAAAAGCTCTAAGTAATAGTTATAGAGATACTTATGGAACTTGGGTTAAGAATGGATGAGCACAGTGAAATCTTCAACAAAGAGGCAGAAAATGTAAGAAAGCTCCAAACGGAATTGCAGAGTTGAAAAATACAATAACTGAACTGAAAAGTACACTAGAGGGGTTCACCAGCAGACTGCATGAAGGATGAGACAGAACGAGTGAGTTGGAAGACAAAGCGACAGAACTCACCCAGACAGAGCAGCAAAAAGAAAAAAAGAATAAAAAAAAATGAAGATAACTTAAGGGACCTTTGGGACAATATCAAGTGGAATAACATTTGCATTATAAGCGTCCCAGAAGGAGGAGAGGGAGAGAAAGGGCCAGAAGACTTATTTGAAGAGTTAACAGCTTAAAACTTCCCTAATTGGGGGAAGAAAATATACATACAGGTCCAGAAAGCCCAGAGAATTCCAAATAAGATGAACACAAGAGATCCACACCAAGACCCATTACAATTAAAATGGTAAAGTTAAAGACAAAGAATCTTAAAAGCAGCAAGAGAAAAACAACTTACCACATACAAGGAAAACCCCATAAGGCTTTTGGCAGATATCTCATTAGAAACTTTGCAAGCCAGAAGAGAGTGGCCTGACATATTCAGAGTGTTAAAAGGAAAAAACTTCCAACCAAGAATTCTCCACCGGTAGGGTTATCATTTAGAATTGAAGGACAGATTAAGAGTATTCCAGACAAGCAAAAGCTGAAGGAGTTCATCACCATTATACCAGCCTTACAAGAACTGTTAAGCGGCTTTCTTTAAGCTGAAAAGAGAGGGCACTAATTAGTCAAAAGAAAACATATGAAAATATAAATCTCACTGGAAAAGGTAAATATATAGTCAAGGTAGTAGATCACATATAAAGCAAGTATGAAGGTTAAAAAACAAAAATAGTAAAATTAATTAAAACTACAATAATTAGCTATGGGATGCACAAAATAAAAAGATGTATAATGTGATATTAAAAATATAGGGGACAGCCCAGTAGCACAGCAGTTAAGTTCACATGTTCTGCCTCAGCAGCCTGGGGTTCACAGGTTTGGATCCCAGGTACAGACCTAGGCACTACTTGTCAAGCCATGCTGTGGCAGGCATCCTACATATAAAGTAGAGGAAGATGGGCACGGATGTTAGCTCAGGGCCAGTCTTCCTCAGCAAAAAGAGGAGGACTGGTGGCAGATGTTAGCTCAGGGTTAATCTTCCTCAAAAAATATATATATATAAAATGTGAAGAGGAAGAAAAATGTCAAGTTTTGAAATGTGTTCAAATTTAAGTTGCCACTCACTTAAAACAGACTGATATATATACATAGGAAGTTATATATGAACTTCATGGTAACCACAAAGCAAAAACTTACAGCAAATACACAAACAAAATGGAAAAAGGAATCTAAACACAACACTAAAGAAACCCATCAAACCACAAGGGAATAGATAAAGAGAAGAAGAAAGGAACAGAGAAGAACTAAAAAAACAGCCAGAAAACAATTAACAAAATGGCAATAAGTAATACCTATCAATAACTACTTTAAATGTAAATGGACTAAATTTGCGAATCAAAAGACATAGAGCAGCTAAATGAATGAAAAAACAAGATCCATCTAAACGCTGCGTACAAGAGACTCACTTCAGTGTGGACACACACAGACTGAAAGTGAAGGGATGGAGAAAGATATTCTATGCAAACAGAAACAAAGGAAGCTGGTGTAGCTATACTTAGAAAAATAGACTTTAAACAAAGTCTGTAATAAAAGACTGTAATAAAAGACAAAGAAGAGCATTACATAATGATAAGGGGATCAATCCAGCAAGAAGACATAACATTTATAAATATATATGCACCCAACACAGGAGTACTAAGGTACATAAAGTAAATATTAATGGGCCTAAAGGGAGAAACTGACAGCAATCCAATAATAGTAGGGGACTTTAACACCCCACTTACATCAATGGATAGATCATCCATACATAAAATTAATAAGGAAAAAAATCAGGCTTAAACAATATATTAGATCAGATGAATTTAATAAACATATACAGGACATTCCATCCCAAAGCAACAGAATACACATTCTTCTCAAGTGCATATGGAACATTCTCCAGGACAGATCACGTTAGGCCACAAAATAATCTCAATAAATTCAAGAAGATTGAAATCATATCAAGTGTCTTCTCCAACCACAATGGTATGAAACTAGAAATCAATAACAAGAAAAATACTGGAAAAAACACAAAAACGTGGAGATTAAACAGCATGTTAGTGAACAAGCAATGGATCACTGAAGAAATAAAGAAGAATTTTAAAAATACCTAGAGACAAATGAAAACAGAAATATGACATACCAAAATCTTTAGGATGCAGCAAAAGTGATTCTAAGATGGAGTTCATAGCAATACAGGCCATCTCAAAAAACAAGAAAAAGCTCAAATAAACAATCTAACTTTAACCTTAAAGGAGCTAGAAAAAAAGAACAAATGAAGCCCAAAGTCAGTAAAGGAAAGAAATAATAAACAGAGACTAAAAAGACAGTCAAAGAGATCAATGAAACTAAAAGCTGGTTCTTTGAAAAGATAAACAAAGTTGACAAACATTAGGTAGATTACCCAAGAAAAAAAAGAGAGGGATAAAATACACAAAATTAAAACTGAAAGAGAAGTTACAACTGATACCACAAATACAGAAGATCACAAGAGATTACTATGAATAATTATATGCCGACAAATAGGAAAACCTAAAAGAAACAGACAAATTCCTGGAAACATACAATCTTCTAGGACTGAATTACAAAGAAACAGAAAATCTGAATAGACTGATTACTAGTCTATAAGTCTAGTAATGAGATTGAATCAATAATTAAAACCCACCCAAAAAACCGAAGTACAGGACCAGACAGCTTAACTAGTGATTTCTACCAAAAATTCAAAGATTTAATCCCTATCCTCAAACTCTTCAAAAAACATTGAAGGAATGCTTCCAAACTCATTTTCCAAGCCCAGCATTACCCTAGTACCAAAACCTGACAAGAACATCACAGGAAAAGAAAATTACAGGCCAATATTGTTGATAAACACAGATGTAAAAATTCTCAACAAAATATTAGCAAACCAAACTCAACAATACATTACAAGGAACATACACCATGATAAAGTGGGATTTATTCCAGGGATGCAAGGATGGTTCGACACCCACAAATCAATCAATGTGATATACCACATTAACAAAATGAAGAATAAAAATCACCATAATTTTGGGCTGGCCTGGTGGCATAGTGGTTAAGTTTCCACACTCCGCTTCAGCAGCCCGGTGTTTGGCGGTTTGGATCCAGGATGCAGATCTGCACACTGCTCATCAAGCCATGCTTTGGAGGTGTCACACATACGAAGTAGAAGAAGACTGCCACGGATGTTGACTCAGTGACAGTCCTCCTCAAGCGAAAAAGAGGAAGATTGGCAACAGATATCAGCTTAGGGCCAATCTTTCTCACACATACAAAAACAATGACAACAACAACAAAAATATGACAACCTTAATCGATGCAGGAAAAGCATTTGAAAAAAGTCAACATCCACTTATGACAAAATCTCTCAACAAAGTAGGTACAGAGGGAACTCACTTAAACATAATAAAGGACATATATGACGAACCCATAGCTAACATCATATTCATGGTAAAAAGCTGAAAACTTTTCCTTTAAGATCAGGAACAAGACAAGGACACCCTCTCTTGCCACTTGTTTTCAATGCAGTATTAGAAGTCCTAGCTACAGTAATCAGGCAAGAAAAAGAAATAACAGGTATCCAAACTGGAAAGGAGGAAGTAAAACTGTCACTATTTGCAGATGACATGATGCTATATATAGAACACCCAAACCACCAAAAAAACTGTTAGAATAAATGAATTCAGTGAATTAGCAGGATACAAAATCAATATACAGAAATCTGTGGTGTTTCTACAGACAGATAATGAACCACCAGAAAGAGAAATTAAGAAAAGAATTACATTTACAATCAGATCAAAAAAATGAATAAAACACCTAAGAATAAATTTAACCAAGAAGGTGAAAGACCAGTACACTAAAACTATAAGACACCAATGAAAGAAACTGAAAACATGAATAAATGAAAAGATATGCTCATGCTCATGGACTGGAAGAATTAATATTATTAAAATGTCCATACTACCCAGAGGGATCTACAGATTCAATGCAATCTCTATCAAAATTCCAATGGCATTTTTCACAGAACTAGAACAAATAATTCTAAAATTTATAAATTTTATAAAAAAGATCGCAAAAAGCCAAAGCAATCTTGAGAAAGAAGAACCAAGCTGAAAGTATCATGCTCCCTGATTTGAAACTATACTACAAAGCTATAGGAACCAAAACTGTATTGTAGTGGCATAAAAACAGACACATAGATCAAAGGTACAGAATTGAAAGCCCAGAATTAAACCCACACACAAGACCTGAAATCATAAAATGCCTAGGAGAAAACATAGGCGGTAAGATCCTTGACATTGGTCCTAGCAATATCTTTGTGGATCTGACTCCAAAGACAAGGGAGACAAAAGCAAAATTAAACAAATGGTACTACATCAAGCTACAAAGCTTCTACATAGCTAAGGAAACCATCAGCAAAACAAATAGGCAACCTACTCAATGGGAGAAGATATTCTCAGATCATATATCCAACAAGGGGTTAATATCTAAAATATATAAAGAACTTATACAACTTAACAACAACAAAAAGAAATAACCCAATTAAATAATGGGCAGAGGACCTGAATAAACATTTTTCCAAAGAAGACTACAGATGGTCAACACACACATGAAAAGATGTTCAACATCACTAATTATTAGGGAAATGCACCTCAAAACCACAATGAGATATCACCTCACACCTCTTAGAATGGCTATTACTAAAAAGACAAAAAATAAGTGTTGGGGAGGATATGGATAAAAGGAAACCTTCGTACACTGTTGGTGGGAATGTAAATTGGTGCAGCCACTATAGACAACAATATTTTTTTAAAATTAAGAATAGAAGTATCATACAATCCAGCTATTCCAGTTCTGAGTCATTTTCCAAAGAATACAAAAACACTAATTCGAAAAGATATATGCGCCCTTATGTTCATTGCAGGATTATTTACAACTTTACAACAGCGAAGATATGGAAACAACCTAAGTGTCCACTGGTGGTTGAATAATAAAGAAGATGTGGTGTATATATATAGAATGGAATACTATTCAGCCATAAAAATGAATGAAATCTTGATATTTCGGACACACAGATGGACCTTGAGGGTATCATGCTAAGTGAAATAAGTCAGACAGAGAAGGATAAATACCATATGATTTCACTCCTATGTGGAATCTAAAAAACAAACAAACAAAATAAATGAAGAAACAAAACAAAAACAAAAACAAACTCATAGATACAGAGAACAGATTGGTGGTTACCATAGAAGAAGGTTGGGGGGTGGGCAAAATGGGTGAGGGGAGTCAACTGTATAGGGATGGATGGTAACTAGACTTTTGATGGTGATCACTTTGTTGTGTATACAGATGTCAAATTATAACACTGTACACCTGAAATTTACACAATGTCATGTACTAATTTTATCTCAATAAGAAAAAAAAGGAATGTGGTATAATGGTGGAACATAAAGCTAAATCAGGCTAACTTTCCTGATATGGCTTACTAAGCAGAAATTATAAATTTAATGTTATGGCTCAGGAAGTTTCAAAGGGCTCTAACATTTTAGTTGATTGGTTGGTTGGTTGGTTGGTGGGCTGAAACATGGATCAACAGGTGGCCCACGGTGAGCAAACTGGAAAAGCCAGACCTGCCCTGGTTTAATGTAGAGGAAGGGATTCAAAGGCAGCGAGAGACTGAAACTTTAGAGTGGATTTGTCATTTAAGACCTATTCACCCACCCTGGGAGGGTCTGGAAAACACACTCTAACGATGACTATGAGAAAAAAATTTGTGAGAGGAGACCCCACGTTCTTTAGAATGCTTTATGATTACTCTGCTCTGTAAGCCAACCCTTACAGTGGGAACTCCAGTCACTGGATTGGGAAATGTACATGCAATGGGAGTAATTGGATCCTGGGGTGGCAAAGGCCAAGTGGCAGCACTCAACTGCCAAGGCAAGGTGGGTATCATTGCTGTGATGGACAGTAGTCAAGGCAGCAATTAGAACAGTCTGACCACACAGACCTATGGTGTTGTCTAGTTAATCACGGTGTTCCTAGAAGGCAAATAGATAGGAAGCATACTAAATTCTTGTTTGATCTCTATTAACAGAAAAGAAGCTTTTCCCTTCCATAAGATACCACACTAGTCCATCACACTGATGACACTATGCTGACTGGATTTAAAGAATAAGAAGTTTCAACTACTCTAGACTTATGAATAAGGCATTTGCATGTCACAAGGTGGGACGTAAATCTGACAAAAGTTCAGGGGGCTTCCACCTCAGGAAATTTCTAGAGGTCCAGTGGTGGTATGGGGCATGTTGAGATATTCCCTTCTAAGGTAAAGGGTAAGTTCTTGCATCTGGTCCCACTTATGACCTAAAAAGGGGCACGATGTCTAGTGGACTGCTTTCATTTCTGAAGGCAACACATACCTCATTTGCATGTGTTACTCCAGCCCATAAACTGAGTGACCCAAAAGCTGCTAGTTTTGAGTGGGGCCCCGACAAGAACAGGCTCTGCAACAGTTCCAGGCTGATGTGCAAGTTGCTCTGCCACTTGGGCCGTATGATCTAGCAGTTCCAACAGTGCTTGACGTGTCAGTGGAAGACAGGGATGCCGTTCGGAAGTAAAATGCAGTGCAGGCCCTTAGGATTTTGAAGCAAAGTCCTACCATCCTCTGTGGTCACATGTGATATCATGTTACCATGTGGTCTCAGCTGATCATCATGAAATGGGTGTTATATGACCTCCAAGTGATAAAGTTGGGCGTGCAAGGCAGTAGTCCATGATCAAATGGAAGTGCTACATATGTAATTGGCCCTGAGCAGGCTGTGAAGGCACAAGTAAGTTATATGATGAAGTGGCCCAAATGCCCCTGGTTCCTGTTCATGCTGCACTGCCTTCTGTCTCCTAGCCTGCACCTCTGGCCCAGTGGAGAGTTCCCCACAATCAGTTGACAGAGGAACATTTGACAGAACTTTAAGCAGTGTGTCTGGTTTTTCACTGTGCTTGGAAGGAGAAATGGCCAGATATGTGATTCACAGGCTATGGCCAACTTTTTGGCTGGATGGTCACAGACTTGGAAGGTATATGACTAGAAAACTGGGGACAAGGAAATTTAGGGAACAGTTATGTGGATAGACCTCCCTGAATGGCTTGACAGAACATTGGAATGGCCTCTTGAAAACTCAGTTACAGCACGAGCTAGAGGGCAATACATTGCAAGGACAGGTAAGGCTCTCCAGAAGGGTGTTTATGCTCTGAATCAGCATCCGATACATGGTGCTGTTTCTCTTAGCCAGAATTCAAGAGCCTAGGAACCAAACGGTGGAAATGGAACTGACACCACTCATTATTACCCCTAGTACCCCAAAGCAAAACGTTTGTTTTCTGTTCCCACGACCTGATGTTCTGCTAGCCTGGAGGTCTTAGTTCCAAAGGAAAGAATGCTTCTACCAGGAGACACACAATGATTCCATTGAACGGGAAGTTAACACAATGGCCCAGACACTTTGGGCTCCTCATGCCTCTGCATCAACTGGAAAAAAGGGAGTGACTCTGCTGGCTGGGGTGATTGATGCTCACTACCAAGGGGAAATTGGACCAGTATTCTATAATGTAGATAACGAAGAGTACGTTTGGAATACAGGAGATCCTTTAGGGTATCTATGCCCTGTAATGAAGGTCAATGGAAAACTACAACAACCCAATCCAGGCAGGACTACTAATGGCCCAGACCCTTCAGGAATGAAGGTTTGGGTCATCCCAACAGGTAAAGAACCAAAACCAGTTGAAGTACTTGCTGGAGGCAAAGGGAATACAGAATCGGCAGTCGAAGAAGGTAGTTACAAATACTAGCTATGACCATGTGAGTAGTTACAGACATGAGGACTGTAATTGACCTGAGCATTTCCTCATTAATTAGTTATGAATATGTGTGTGTATAACAAATATCTTTGTTTTCTTCCAAAAAGTACATTTCAAATGTATGTGAGAACAGGGCTATATTTTAAAACACGGGAATGTCAACATGGAAATGGCCCTACTTAGTCCCTTCCTCACACAGAAAAGTATTAAATTGACATTAAAAACACGTAAGAGTTGGGGTAGGCCCAGTGGCGTAGTGATTAAGTTCGGTGCACTCTGCTTCCGCAGCCTGGATTTGCGAGTTCAGATACCATGCGCAGACCTATACTACTCCTCAAGCCACGCTGTGGTGGCATCCCACATACAAAACAGATGAAGACTGGCACAGTTGTTGGCTGAGGGACAATTTTACTCAAGCAAAAAGAGGAAGATTGGCAACAGATATTAGCTCAGGGCCAATTTTCCTCACCCCCCCAAAAAAATAAAAAACAGGTAAGATTAAAACAGGCAATGTTCTTAAAATTATAAGAAGTGCAGATGACCTTCTCTCCATCATATAACTTAAAATATCAAGAATAAAGCATTTATGTTAATGACAGATAACTAAAAATTATATGGAGGCAAATTAGCCTGCATATAAGCGCATATATGTAGTTTCAGCTAGGATTTACATTTGCTAATAAATTTTCTTAACATTTTCATTTCACTATACCTGTGATATGCAGTTCTAACATCTTTGATCTCACATTAATCAAGGTTGTTTTATATTGGGATCAATAGCTCTGTTAATCAAAGTAAATCACTGCAGACAATATATGCCATGTTCATATTCATCTGCTTAATTAATATGATTTATTAAATTATATTTTTGTGGAAATTTTTGTTAAGCATATCCATTTATATTTAAAATGTTAAGAATTAGTCTCTATTATGGAATCTGCTTCAGCTGTGGCCATTAACCCACAAAGCCCCCTTTCCTTCCAGCATTCTGATTGGGTGTTTATCAAACTTATGTCTGATTAAAAGATGTTTAGTCACTCCAGTCTTAACATTAATAGGTCCTTGACTTTGATGAGTATTATTTAAATTTATCAAGCTCATTTCCTATTCCCACTCACAGAGCTAATAAAATAACATCACATTTGTATTACAGTATGTGGTAGGCAGAAAAATAGCATCCAAAAGATGCTGATCCCCTGATCCTTGGAACCTGTGAATCTGTTGCCATGGTATAAGGAATGTTGCAAATATAATTAAGGTTACAGACCTTAAGATAAGAAGATTGTCCTGGATTATCCACCTATCCTGGTAGCCCTAATCTCATCAGATGAGCCCTTCAAAGTAGAGCATTTTCTCTAGCTGGAAGCAGAAGAGAGATGGAGAGGCAAAAGCAGAGGAGAGAGATGGCAGAAGGGGCAGTAAGAGAGCTCCCAAGCATGAGAAGGACTTGACATGCTGTTGCTGGGTCTGAAAGGCAGGGAGCTACATGCAAGGACCTGAGAGTCCTCTGGGAACTAAGGGCAGCTGACAGCTGGCAGATTAATGGGATCTCAGTCCTACCACCACAAGGAACAGGACTCTGCCAACAATCTGAATGAGTTTGGAAGCATTCCAGCTCTTCCTAAAGCTTTCCAGTAAGACCCAAGCCAGCCAATACCTTGCTTTCAGCCTTCGGAAACCCAGAACTGAGAAACCAGTTGAATCAATGTGGACTTCTGACATAAAAACACTATGGGATAAAAAAGTTTGTGTTGTTTTAAGCTGCTAAATTTGTGATAATTAATTTGTTATGGCAGCAAGAGAAATAATACACAGTATTAAAGTATTTTTGTATTCAGTAATTTAAATATTTATTATGATGTTTATTTACAATCATCCAGATACTTGGGAAGGGCATTATTATGCTCCTTTTTCAATGAAAAAGATGGGTCTCAGAGAAATGAAATGACTTCTAGAATATTCTTTACAGCATACTACAGAGGAACAGAGCCCACCCAGGTCTTTTAGATTTCTTTTTAAGGTCTTCCACTATAACAACAAAAAAAACCCTGACAGTATTGTTAATGCAGAGCAACATCAGAAGCTGGAATTTTCTTTTGTTTCTCAATACTACTTTTGATATTTTAAAGGAATCTTTACTTATTCTATCTTTAAGGTAAGAAAAAAATTAATCTTCTAATTTTCCCTCAGGTATTATAAAAAGTTAACCATAATATTGAAGCCTCAAAGTGTTGAAATTCCCTAGAAAATATATAGAACAGTGCAATACAGTATAATCCTTATATCAATTACATCACATATAGAACCAGGGTGGTTTCCTTGTATAGCCATCTAATTTATATTTTCAAATGTCTAATAATGTGAGTAAATTATATATATTTTAGTTCCATCACCTGAACTAACTCAGATGGCTGTGGCATCTTTTGTCCCATGTGATATCAGGAATATGTCTCTTGAACTGCCAGTCAAGAGGGAATCCAATAGAGATTGATCTTTAAGGTGCAGAGAGCCTTTGCAAAAAAATAGAGTGAGTTAAATGTTCATAAAATTTGATCAAACAGGTACATAATAGTAGTCAATGTATTACTATAAATGTTATAGGTTTATTTTACTGGAGATAGGAAATTTTAAAGTGTACAAGGAAATATTCAACAGAAGAGGAAAATGAAGATAAAAACTCATTTCACTATTTTTATGGAAAAAGACTAAACATATCCCAGTGTGTGATAATTTAGATGTATCAGTATCCTGGTAAGTTTCCACTGAAGCCTGAATAATTTTTTCATATCTTGGTATATTTCATTTTAACTGTAGCTTGATCAATTTAATGAAATAATAAATATCATAAACCAAAAAATACTTTGTTAAAAATGTATATTATTCTTCTAAAAACAAACAAACAACGCTTCTATAGGAGAATGTAGTCATTATATTTTTAATCTTTTCACAATAAAATATTCCAATTACATTTCATTCTTTTTATGTGTTTGATAACTAAAGTAAATAAATTTAAATCATGGTTTATATAATTTTTCATTCTGTATTTAAGTTAGTTTTATAAGTTGTATTAGAAGAAAAAACAATTGTATAACTTTCTGAGATACCACATTAAAATTCACTAGGTTAATTTTGCAAACACTTTCAGGGACCATCAGTGTTCGCCAGACTTGACCGTGCTGGAATTTCAGATGCGGCCTGAAGTAGAAATTGAATTCTGGTCACGTGCAGCATAGCTTCCAGGACCAGAGCTGTTGTCATGGTTGGAAGAGTCCACATAACCTGACAAAATTCTACATGGCACAATTAATCAAAATTCAGGTATAAATGACTACCACTAGCATTTTATTAGATATCAGTTCTTCCTAGCAATTTCAAGAAAAAAATTCCTTAGGCAACTGTTTTCTTTTCCCCTTTGAACTCTATTACTTAGATTTGTATTCAATAAACATTCATCAAATACCAACTATGCTTGGAAGTTGGGTCCCATTTAGGTTACTTATTTAAAATGTGCTTTTTAAATCTTTTTGAAAGTGATTCATGTTGTGTTCAGAAAACTTTTCACTAGCACCACTTTGCTTTTAAATTAATAATAACCATTTTGAAAATACAAGGTTGAATGATGACAAGGAGTAATTTCATTACACTAAGTGAAATGGAAGGAATGGATCATCTTATTTTTGTGGTTAAACTATTCATGCAATCATAATTTGACTGTCTAGAGTTATATTTCTGATCAGTTATTTAAAACAAGTCAAGCACTTTGAAGAAAAACTATGTTGTATGAAAGCTACATGTTGATTCTGATCTTACCAGAAATTATATGCCTTGACTCTTTATGGAGAAAAGTGTACATAATGGATATTTAAAATAGCTATCAAATTGGCAAGGTTATACCTATACAATATATTAATTAAATTCAATCTTTCTCTTTGTATGCTAGAGTTCACTGGTTTAAAATTTTACTTGATATTTAACACAGGTGACGCTTTGATATCTGTGCCTATTTAGCACTCTGAGGATGATTGTTAGGTGAGAATGTACTCTTTTTACCAGTACAGTCTCTAAAAATCTTGATAGCATTATTTATGAAATACAAGGCAGGTGAAAGAGTAATAGAAGAGAGTTCATAGGAGGCACTGAAGAAAGTGCTGCCCCAGCATGGCTTTGATCTCAATCCCAGTACGCCCACCTTGGTCTCACCTGAGGAGAAAAAGGCATTAAGTCAGTTTCCTTTCTTATTGTTCTTACTGGAGACAGAGCAACGGAAGTGGGCAATGAAGTAATTATACAGGTAGAAAAGAACTAATCATTAAAATCATTTTCTTCGTTAGCTTTAAGAAACCATTAGTTGTGAAGCCGAACTGAAGTAAAGGAGAAGTATTGAGCGAACGCTGACTCATGGTCAAGGCAATGGGAAAAGTCTAATTCTATATACTATTCAACACATATAGTCTTTCCTTAGTCAAACCAGAGACAACATCATCTACACTTTGCTCCTCTACACATGCTAATGTTAGTTCTGTAATATTTTTACTTTTTGTTCAAGTATTCAAAATTACTTATACAAAATATTTATACACATTGTTCTTCAAGAATGAATGAATTAGTTTATGATTTGGGGAAATGGTTTTACTATAACCATTTTACAGAATTCATTTTTACTATAAAATACTAAAGAGAGAGCTGTTGCAGCAGTGAATTTCATCTCCACTTGCTACTACAAACTCTACTATTATTTTCCTTCCCTGATTTTAAAAACCTTGGGACAAACACTCCTAAACAGTCTGTGAGGATACCTTTTCTCTGCTTCTCTTGTCCAGGCCCACACTGTAAAGTGAGACAACTTTTGTGAGGAGCATAAGCCTCAGACACAGCTTGATGTTTGCTATCTGGTCTCTCAGTTATCATGGCCATTAATGCTCAAGGTTACATAAGTCCATCTTTCTAGACTTGAATCTCTCTTCCCA
Organism: Equus quagga; assembly: GCF_021613505.1. Taxonomy (NCBI): domain Eukaryota; kingdom Metazoa; phylum Chordata; class Mammalia; order Perissodactyla; family Equidae; genus Equus; species Equus quagga. The sequence goes on along the minus strand of NC_060270.1, from coordinate 2,397,041 downwards.
CATTACATACAGAAATGATAAGAGAATCTATCTGTTGGTAGGGGCTGGCCCGGTGGCTCAGTGGTTAAGTGCGCATGTTCCACTTTTCAGCGGCCCAAGTTTCTCCAGTTCGGATCCTGGGTGCGGACACGGCACGGCCCGTCAAGCCATGCTGTGGTAGGCGTCCCATATAAAAGTAGAGGAAGATGGGCATGGATGTTAGCTCAGGGCCAGTCTTCCTCCGCAAAAAGAGGAGGATTGGCAGGAGTTAGCTCAGGGCTAATCTTCCTCAAAAAAAAAAAAAAGTATCTATTGGAGCTACTGTATGAAAAGCATTTAACATAATACTTACAGTAAGAATGCAATAAATTTTATTATTATTAAAAATACTAAATACGATTATATAACAGTGTTATATAATTCTATTACGAAAAAAGTGTTGATTAATAACAAATTAATTATAGAATAGTATTAATATAGATTATAGTAATTTTAATAATGATGCCAGAGAGTTATGTTTATTTTATTCATTAAAATAGAACTAAATTACTTATTTCATTTGTAGCATGAAACTTTGCATGCAATGATTGTCAAGGATTTTTTTTCAGGTTATTTATTACTTACAAGGAGCTCTGAAGCTTCTAAGTAAGGTGCAAAATCTAATTATAATATTTATCTAGTTCTTAAAAATGAGGCTTATAAGGCCCAGACAGTGCTAAACTCAGACTAGCAGGCCTATGATTTGTGTGTGCTGGTGCTCAAATGGCAGCCAGATCAGAAGGAAGAAAGTCAGTCTAACAATTCCATCTGCCTGGTAGATGATGGTGATGAAAGAAAACTTTGGCTTGGCTTGTGAAGCTTATGGTGTTCCACATGTCTGTATTTAGTCTTTTATTCATTCCAATTTTATTGAGCACCTACCTAGTAAGGATAATGCACTAAGACATAAAAGGCACACAGGATATTTTAAATTTTATCAAGTAGCCATCATCTGGTACAAGGTAAAGAAATGGATTTAATGATTACAAGTGAGAGTCATATGAAAGGAGACGAATGAAAAGATCGATCACTTCTAAGTGGAGTTAAAACGGAAGAACTTATAAAGAAATTGTAGTTAAAAGGGGCTGTAGAGCATATAGTTTTGGCGGTTTTGTTGTTCTTATCTTTTTTTGGTGAAGAAGATTGGTCCTGAGCTAACATTCATTGCCAATGTTCCTCATTTTGCCCAAGGAAGATTGTCTCTGAGCTTACATGAGTGCCAATCTTCCTCTATTTTGTATGTGGGACACCACCACAGCATGGCTTGGTGAGCAATGTGTAGGTCCATGCCCAGGATCCGAACCTGAGAACCCCGGGATGCCAAAGCGGAACATGTGAACTTAACCACTATGCCACTGGGCCAGCCCTTAGAGTGGTTTTTAACAGGTGCAGATCCAGAAGCATGGCATTTTAGGTATAGGAATGAATAGAGGCAGATGTTAGACAATCATAGGACCTATTGTGGGACTCAATCTAGGTTGACGGATCATAGGTTCTCTGAAGAGAATAGTGTAAAATAAGACAAGGAAGGTACATTAAGCCAATGCTGGAGAGTTCCAGCTTAAAGCATTGCACTTGTCCTCCAGCTTATGAGGGCCAGTTGCATGACTAACTTGTCCATCATTTATCTCAGGTGCCTAAAACGTAGGTAGTAAATGCCTTAAAATTTTTGATAAATGAATTAGTTAGTGAATTAATTAAAGTTTGCACTTTAATCAATAAGAAATGGGTAGCCATGAGATTTTGGTTAGAGGTGGACATTAGAATGAATGATCAGACAGTGGCTTATTATGATGAATTAGAAAGGTTGGACATTAAAAGGAGAGACTAAAAGGAAACACTTTTTATGACTGAGGGAAGAGGAAGTGAGTGTCAAGAACTGTGAAAGGGCTGAGATTTATCCTACTTGCAAGCTTACATATTAGTCTGCCACAATTTCATGGATCCTGGCACAGGACAAGACACTCCTGGATCAGAGACAAAAACTTTATTACTCACAGCTGCAGGGGTAACCAGATATCAGCATTTGTGTTGGTTCCCCAAGCCCCAATTCCCACAGAAATGGGTGACATATGCATACTCAGTGGGCTGCATTATAGGAGAGGAAACTGAATCTTTTATATAAAGCAGTAAGGCTGCCAAAATTTTGCCCCAGACTGAGACATTAACTTTATTACACTGGACAGCAAACAAACCTTTTGCTCCAGAGAGAGACACTGTCTCTTTTGTCCAAGGGCATTAACTATATTTGAAAAGGTAGTCCAAAACAAAGGCAGCTTAAAAGATGCGCAGAAACACGAGAGACCCATAGAGAACTGTCTCGCAATAGTGAAGCCCTGAATTAGGAGGTGGTGGTGAAAATTTCATTCAAATTATCACTGTATTCATGAAGGTTTCTGTGCTTTTATTTAGTCTTAAGATTAACTTTTAACTAGAGAAGGAGACTGTTCCTTGTTATGTTGCTTTTACTCAAGACAAGTAGAAAAGATAATTACTTCACTGCTTCTAGACCAAAGTTAACCATAATCTACGAGGGAAGTGTTGGCCTCTTACAAGAATACATTATAAGGCAAACTCTAACACTTCTGATACTTTGAAGATGGGAGTTAAATTCACAGAACTCAGTAAGGCTAAGGAAACTTTCCACCACCTTGGCAAAATCTAGTTGATATACATATTATTGATATATGCATACATTCATATATATATATATATATATATATATATATATGTGTACACACACACACACAAACAGAATCATGCATTGCTTAACAGCAGTACGTTCTGAGAAATGAGCCGTTAGGTGATTTTGTCATTGTGCGAACATCGTAGAGTGTGCTTACACAAACCTATGCAGCCCATTGTTGAGTGAAATGTAGTTATGTGGCTCATGACTATATGCACGTGTGTGCTTGTGTCTATGTGAGCGTATATATATATAAACTCCATGAGCTGGAATTAATTAAAAACATTTATGTCGTAAGGAAAAGGATGAATCAATTCTATGGATAAACCAGAATAACAGTGTCTATGTGCTGTGTTCTGAGCTGGGAATATAGCAGCGGCTTTAAAAAGTAAAGTGGAAGCAACATGGACACACACTTATTAGGTCCTATGGTAAAGAACTAAACCTTACCCAAAATGAGATCTGGCTCTTACCCTTGGCTTCTGAGAGGTAATCTCTAGCCCTTAGAATGTATCTTTGCTTGGGGCCCTTGGGTCAACCAGACAGTTACAAAGGGGCTCAGGGTGGGGGCTGTGAGTCACACCAACAATGTGATTTATGGTGGGCTCTGGGTCACCTGGTATCAGTTGAGATCTGGACAGGGTGGAGACTAAGATCAGTCAGATGAGGAAGCAATCATCCTACGTAATGGAGCCCCAAGGAAGAAAACTCTGGACATCAACACTTGGGTGGGCATTCTTGGTTGGCAATGCTCTGTGTGCACTGTACACAGTGACACTGGGAGGGTAACACTGTCTTGACTCCACAGAGAAAGGACAAGTAGAAGCTCCGTGTTTCGAATTCCCCTGGACTCTACTACGCCCTCCCTCTCTTGTCTGATTTTAATCTGTACCCTTTAGCTGAAAGAAACTGTGACCATGAACAGAGCAGGTTTCAGTGAATTCTGTGAATCCTTCCTTTGAATTTTTGAATCTGAGTGGTTTTGGAAATCTCTGAATTTCCAACTGATGTCAGAACTGCAGGTGGTCTTGTGTGGACTGTGTTCTAAATTTGCACAGGTCCCAACTCTAAAAAAATATATTCAGGATACAATATTTCATCTTTTTGTGGAACACATTTCACATTTTGCAATTTCAAAATTTTTATTTGCATATTTTAATGTGTAAAGGACAACATTCCACTTTATTTTTTATAATATACATTTAAATATATATATGAATGTGTGTGAATGTAATTTCATGAAATTCTAGAATCTATTTTCCAAATACATTTTAAAGTTTTCTTAAGAAATTAACAAGGTTAACTACATTTAGTTGAAAGAAAGCATACTTAATCTTAAATAAATATCATTCTTTAGACCAAACATTTTAAAAATTTGGCATATCTTATTTTTTTTTAAAAAAGTATGTATTTAAAATGATAAATTTCACCATTTTATAACCATCAGAGGCTAATTCTTTCTCATTTCTATTCTAAGTGAATTTACTCTTACACCTTCTCAAGATTTATTGTAAACTTAAGAAATTTCACATTTTGAAGTCTTTTCACAGGCAATTCTTGAGTTTCCCAATGGGAAATATTATTAGCTATTGCATAGCCTCAAGAATCCTCATTACTAGAAAGGCAATCCCTTGTTGGCTAACAAAGAGTTGGAGACACCTTTGCACAGAAAAATGGGGTCAAACCCACCATACTGATTTCATCATTTCTTTTTAAGAATACATTAGATACAGTAGAGACAGACAAACTGACTGATTATAGACTCTTGCTGGTACAATGGCGTGAAAAGCAAATTTGCATGCTATTATCACTAATAAATTATTCCTATATGCCTACTGTGTGAAACCTGTACACAGATGACTGTCAAGCCTCCTTCCTAGTAATGTGGTTTTGGATCCAGCGACAGCAATTTTTAGCCTCAGAGTTTCAGATTGATGTGGGCGGGCCATGAGCATCAAAGTCCTGTAGGTAGCCTGCATGAGAAAATATGTTCTCATTACTTCCCCTTAGCACTGTAACCTGGTGACAGTTCTTCTTTTAGTCATGGGCCAGAGGAAGCAAGCCAAAAAACCCTGTCATCTTCTAAATTCACAGAATGAGGCTACAACATTTCTTTAAGGCTTCTCCTTTTATTTCTCTCTCCTACTGCCAGTCTGACTGTCAAAGTTACAGCAGGGGATAAAAATGAAAAGAATCATCAAAGAAATGCATGTGCAAAATTTCCCTACAGGAGCTTGCAACAAGAGGGGTAAAAAAATGAAAGTGGCTACATTGACATTTGCCCTCCAGCAAAACATTAATGAAAGGGAAAAACAAATGTATGCTTGCCCACCCCTCAAATATGTCCCCTGATATCAGAAAAAAGTATGCTTTATTTTTGTAATAGATGAAAAAAGACCAATTGCTAAAATGTATTTTGCTGTGAGAGATTTTAAAAACATAAAAATTGAAAATGATGCATAATATTCAGGTAGATAAAAATCAGTGTAAAGTTCCATTGATTTCAAGGTCAGATTTTACACAAAAATTTTGACAGAAACATGTAAAAAATAACGTCTTCAAATTTTGATATGAAACAGATCATTAGCACTGTAGTGTGTGATCATGAAAGCATTTAGATTACCTCAATTTAAAATCAATCTTATAGCAAGTAGCATATAATAAAAAGAATATTTGCATTTTTAACAATTATAACTTTTCAGTGAATATTTGGAAAAGATATTCACTTTTAAAATTCAAAGTATGCTTTTATTGCAAGTGTTCTCTGAGTGCACATACTGATTGGAAAATCTGTATGTTGTACTATGTTAATGATTAAATCACTTGTTAAGTTACAATTGAGTTTTGAAAATAAACCTTTTATTTTGGAATAATTTTAGACATACAGACAAGTTGCCAAGTTAGTGCAGAGAGTTAGTTCTCACATAACCCTCACTCAGTTCCCATATATTACCGTAGTGCCTCTGTCAAAACTAAAATACTGACATTAGCACGCTGCTGTTACCTAAATTCCAGACTTTATTTGGATTCTACCAGGTTTCCAGTTTTTTTCCAGGATCCAATCTCAGCTGCCACATTGTATTTGTTTGTCACGTCACCCCTGGTCTGTGAAGGTTTCT